>NW_024066105.1:0-123810 GCF_014898465.1 Botrytis porri | reverse complement strand
TTTTTGACGTTGTTTCTCTATTGGGCAAATTCTCAGCCTGAGCCTCGTTCTCTCTGGATTCCCTTTTGCTTGCTTTTCGGGAAGTTCTCTTCGCCTTCTCTGAGTGAAGCCATTCTGCAACTTGAGAAAGAAGTTTATCGCGGTGATGATGATGCTTTGATTCATCATTGGATTTTGAGACTTCTGGGGAAGGAACATCTCGACTTGGTTCTTCTAGGCTGTTCTGACTTCGGAGAGATAGTTTGGAGGAACTGGCAGAAGGCATGTTTGGTCGGCCTGTCATTCTTTTTGCAACACCGGCACTGAAATGTTTTATTCTTGAAGATTCGTCGGTAGGAGGAAGTTCGAATTCTTGTATGTCTTCTGGTTCTGGCTCCGCAATTGAGACGACTGAGAAGTTAAAAAGATAAGAGGTTAGCGAAAGGCTAGGGTCAATGAAAGTATTGAATAATTGTGAGAAATAATTGCAATTGCTAACCTTTAGTTGGTCCACTCTTGGGGCTATGAATGTCATCTGTATCTGCTCTCAATGCTGGTCTGCGAGGCACCGTCGGACTATTGACATCTGGGGGTGAATTCATCTTGCTGGATGATGATGCTGATACGAGTAATTATGAAATCAATGGAATATTCGATTTGTGTAAGGGAGGATTATTTGAAGTTTGGCGCTTTGAATCGCTCGTCGATCATATCTCCAAATCCCAAGCTCTCGCTTTTCTCTCACATGTATTGTGGGATAAAGCACTACCCCACCTTCGAGGAGCTGAATGCCACTTTTATTAGCTATTGTGGATGTGGATCGCAGAAGATTCTTGATTGTCTCCTAGCCGTATTAGTCTTCTCTTGCTTCTTCTTTACGAACCTTGGAAGTAGATGTGATGTGGGTTGGTGGATGCAAAGAAATAGATAGAAGTAAGTGAATTGTGCGAATTATTAGAGGATCGGGTCTGAGTGCTAGGAAATTCAATCTACGAAGTGTCGAGGGAGTATAAGCACCACTCGCAGTTAGTAACATAAAAATAGGTCAACAATGGAAAGGATCAAATCCGTCACTCAAAACAGGTATCCAGGGAATTGGCAGATACATACGATGTTTGTTTTCAAGGGTCCTATCCCCCGCCACCACATGTGATACTCAATTAACCAATGAAATATCAAGCGCAACAAAATAAACTGGGTATGCACGTGCACGTGCGTTCGATCTCTCTTTCATGCGTCATTCTTACATGCATTTGCATCTGTTTCGTCCCCTTTTATATCACAATCAAAAAACATACAACATATACAGCATGTTGGAATGGAGCAGATAGATAAACCTCCCGATGCATCAATCCTTGTGGTATTGTTGAAATATGACGGGAAAATGCGCTCCTAATACTTGCCAACGTGAGCGTTTATCGTAGATGGAAAACCCATCTAAAGAAAATGCCATGTGGCTCAGAAATGTTCATCAGAAAGATAATCCTACCGAGTACTCGGCAACCTTGCCATGGTCTGGGATGGCGTATCACCAACCTTTTGGCTGGAAATAGTCGCTATTTGGTGTTTCAATAATCATCTGCTCCCCGAAAGCATTTGGTATTCGCAGGGTTTCACACCAAGCAAGTCATCCGTCGTCTCTACAGAACACTACAATACATCCCACGTTTCAAAATCGTCCTCCCAGCTCTCTCCAGGTCTATTCATGATATGAGCATTATACGCAAACGACCAAGAACGGATTTAAAGTTGCAGGCAGAATACCAAGTACAACAGAACAATCAGCGATAATGGTGAAAAGTCAACCGTGACACCAAAGAATGTACGTGCTGCTGTTCGAAGAGACGAGTATCCCACAGGCGCAAGACTGGCTCTTATTCTCGACTCGCTATGCTTGGCAATCTTCTTGATGTTGTTGGCGATAGAATGCAAAGCCAGGCACTGAATTTCACGTCAAGTATCGAAGTTGTTGGTTGAAATGCCTTGATCTATTACGATAGAATTCCTTTGCGCTCTAGATATTACACTGGGTATATTAACATTCCTATATTCGCGGAACGCCACATCACAAGCTATAGGTACCCAACATGATAATTTTCATGGCACCTGGGTCGTCGGATAGTATTGAAGTGGCTTTCTCCTCGCCTTGTCCAACTTTCAGTCCGCCTGGGGCGAGGCGTACAAATGTTTTCTGTTGAAATGAACATACCTTGGTATCAATTGTTATTTTTAAGTGCGGCAGTTTCATTTGCGGTATGCTCCCTCTCCGTACACTTTATGACATCCAGGTCCTTAACGACCAGATTTGACAAATGGAGCGTTAAGTATCGTGTTTAGGTGTTCCTCGAGACACTACCATATTTATCGCTCGTCATCCACGGGCTGGTCTAGCAGTTGGCGATTTTATTCCCGGCTCATTCACCGTAATTGTATCTATTGCAATTCCTGAGAGAGGAGCTGCATATACTGGACTTGCTGGTTCTGCGTGGGGTGTTGCTAGTGTGATTGGCCTTTTGGTAGAAGGCCAACACATATCACATGTATTGTGACGATGGTGTATGTTAGATATTTCTGAATTTCAAAAGCCAAGGATAACCGATCTTGTCTAGGCTTAGTTATAAATCTTTCTTTTGGTGGAGCCTCGGTGGTAATAAATGCACTTGTCTTTATTGCTCCCGATACAGCAAAAGCAGTGAAAAGCAAACATTTCGCGAAAAGACCCCCAATACGAATATGATCGAATTTATCGCGATCATCTGTTCCGTCATATAATATCTACTTACTCTTCAGAAAACCAAAATTACATACCCCTGGTAGTCACCCGTGGTAAATGGACTTCTCGTGGCTCGATCCTTCTCTTCATTATCTTCATGATTGGTCCGGATCTGCTGGGGGGACTGCGACTGTTAGGCAATGGTTTGTTGAAAGACAGGACGGTTTGCGGTGGCATTGCTTTCATGCTCTTAGTAGTGCTCTGAGCCCTATCACCGCCGCCGCTCTCTTTACAACCCAAGGCATCGGTACCCACAGCTCGAAAGTAGATCTAATATCAAACCTCTTGCGGGCGTAGCATATGGCTTTGGGTATTCAAGTGTCCACAATTGCAGTGCAGGGCATTGACGTCTTCAAATGAAATATTATCCGGCAATAGCAATGATTCTTTTCTCATGGACCCCAGGAAGACCTTGCCGCTGAACCTGCTTTTGCTGAGAATTCCTGATCAAAAGCGTCACAGTCATATGATTCAATGGGTGTCACCAATGAAGGGTTGTCTCCACTGGTGCCAGGGGAATGGAGAAATGTTGTTCACTGCTGAACAATTACCAGCCCATTTTCAAGTCTTACATGGACGGTTCGAAGAAGGCCTGTATTATTGCGAGTGCAATGGTAGGTATGATTTTCCTTGTGGTATTTGGTGATAAACGCCACTACTTGAAGAAATGCAACGCCTCTAAGGCTGCAAAAGATAAAGAAAGAAGTGTGAATCGGCATGAAGATTTGGGGACACAAATGAGATATAGAAGTGACTGGTATCATTAGCAGTATTGCGCTGCTTTAAATGCACACACCGATAACATTCTTTGTTCAAGTTCAAAATTGATCCCCGACTTTTGAACGTAGGGTAGGTTAGGACTTCGTTGAAGCTCGGCATTTCCGTTATACCGAAGTTGATCCATATTTGTCCACTTTAAGCAAACGAAGATTAGTATCTTTGGACTTCAACGAACTGAACAATTTTCGGGTTATAACTGCCGGCGTGTTTTATTTGCTCGTTTTTTTTTTTCGTGATACTTGATTTGAAAGCCCTCGCATGCTGGGCTTCATTCCTCCAAGAATCTGCCGAGAACTAGCGACTGCTGGGCTGAAGTTCTTATCATTTTCCTTGGAGCTCTCAAACCAAAATTGAGATAGTCACGTTGTAGGCATCTACAAGGCATTTCTCGGGACAAAATCCTCATTAAGCAAAGTTGCCAAGATCACACGGAAAAATAATTTCTACATTCATGGTACGAAGGTACCACCCACTACTCACATAATCCACTCCTTATACGCATAAGCAAGGAATAATTAATTATTGAAGGATTTCTTGATTGTAAGATCCTTCTGTGTTGATGCGGGGAACCTTGTACTTGTATTTGGCCTCGGTTGATGACCGTTTTGGTAAACAATTGCTTGGCGATTTCCTGTATTACACGACCTGAATGAGATCAAAGGCCATTAAATTTATTTTGGTCCTCAGACATGTGAAATATACAATGTAGGGTCTCGCATAAGTTCGTACTTACGCTCTATTCGGACTTTGCTGGATGGGATTTGAGTTATTAGAACGGTATGTTCAATTTAGCCTCACCCCCGCATCCCCACACTTCCATACCTTTCAATCACACTTGCTCCCAGTAATGGGAATATATTCGGTCGTACACGCATATAGGTACCAGGGGTTCATTTTCATAACAGGAAATGATCTCTCACACGACCTCAGGACCCGACTAATCCAGAGACCACTATTTAAACTTTCCCCATCCACTCTAAAGTTCAATTTTAGAACATTGACCAATCTATTCGGATTTGGCCAGCTTATCTCTTTGGCGCCGGCAAATGCAAAAAGGTTGTGTGCCATCAAGTAAGGCACCATTCTTATGGGCCATTCGGCGATGGATTCGAGTATGTCAAGCTATGAAGAGATCAAGTTAAAAGAAAAGAAAGTGGTCAGGTGGGATGATCCTGTAGTCACTGACCGAGGAAGCACATGTTGAAGAGATAAAAAATTTACTAGATTTCCTTCTGAAAATGAGAAATAATGGAACTCTGATGTTTTGTTATAATTCGAGGGAGGATCGCAGTGGTGGCCTTCATTCTCGGTTGTTCTTCACTCATTATCCTATTTTCTTTCCGGTAGAGCCATATTCCAATTCATCAATCATCATGAAGCTCTCGCTGGTATCAATTTATGTCTCTTATGTCAACCGCATTTGCTCTTCCAGTCGAAAATGTCGAGCGGGATGTACCAATTGGAAGAAAGAGCTGCAGCTCCAACAGTAACAATTGCATCACCAGCAGCTACAATCATTGGAGGTGCTGGCGTAACTGTCGAAACCTTTGCTGGTATTCCATTTGCCAAACCTCCCATTGGTGCACTTCGACTTAAACCACCTCAACCCATCACCTCTGCGTTGGGCACAGTCAAAGCAACAGCCCAAGCAGCTTCTTGTCCTCAATTCTTCTTTAGTACTACTATTAACGATGCAATTCCTACATCAGCACTAGGCCTTCTCCTTAATACACCAGTCTTCCAAGAAGTTCTCAATGCTGGAGAAGATTGTCTGTATCTGAATATTCAAAGAACCAGTTGGTACAACCGCTTCATCTCAATTACCAGTCTTGTTTTGGATTTTTGGAGGAGGATTCGAATTGGGAGGAACAGGGATGTACGATGGATCTTCATGGGTAGCCGAAGTATTGCGGAGGGCAAACCGATTATTTTCGTCCAAGTGGCATATAGGGTCGGTGGATTTGGATTTTTGCCTGGAGCGGAGATTTTGGCGGATGGTAGTGCGAATTTGGGATTGTTGGATCAGAGATTGGGATTGCAATGGTATGTTGTTCTGTTGAAGAGTCTTAGATTCATACTAACGAAGACTCTAAAGGGTGGCTGATAATATTGCTTCATTCGGTGGTGATCCATCTAAGGTAACTATCTGGGGAGAATCAGCTGGTGCAATCTCAGTCTTTGATCAAATGGCTTTATATGGAGGTGACAACACATACAAGGGCAAATCATTATTCCGCGGAGCAATTATGAATTCAGGAAGTATCGTCCCAGCAGACCCAGTCGATTGTCCAAAGGGACAAATCATCTACGATATGTCGTAGCCTCAGCAGGATGTTCAGCTGCAGCCGATACTCTAACTTGCTTACGAGGCGTGCCCTATTCCACACTTCTCAATGCTACAAACTCTGTTCCTGGCCTCCTTAGTTACTCGTCTATCGCACTATCATATCTTCCTCGTCCAGACGGTACCGCTCTCACCAAATCCCCCGACCTTCTCCTCGCGTCAGGAAACTGGGCAAAGGTCCCTTTTATAATTGGCGACCAAGAGGATGAAGGAACAATCTTTGCTCTTTTCCAGAGTAACATCTCCACAACCGCTCAACTTACAACCTATTTCTCCGATTTCTTTTTCCATAACGCACCTACCTCCGTTATCACCGGGCTTCTCAACACATACCCCAATGACTTGATTTCTGGTTCCCCTTTCGAACCTTCCTGTTGAACAATTGGTATCCCCAATTCAAACGTCTAGCCGCCATCCTCGGAGATCTCACGTTCACTCTCACTCGTCGTGTATTTCTTCAAACCGCACTGAAAGTCGCACCAACTGTTCCCTCCTGGTCTTATCTCTCATCCTATGATTACGGAACCCCTGTTCTCGGCACCTTCCACGGCTCAGATATTTTACAGGTCTACAACGGTATCAACCCAAATTATGCGGCTAGTGCTAGTAAAGCATATTATTTGAGTTTTGTAAATACTTTGAACCCAAACAATGGGACGAGTAGTGCATATGCGAATTGGCCGCAATATAGCAATGGAGCAAAGTTGCTAAATTTGTATGCGACTTTCGGGGGATTCATAAGTGATAATTTCAGGAGTACGAGCTTTGATTATATAGTGGCTAATTTGCCGAGCTTTTATATTTGAGCGGGTGATGAATGGATTGATGAGGAGGAATTAGTAAAGGATTTTTGGGCGAGGTTGGAGTTTGAGGGGAAGAAATGAGAGAGATATGAGTGACGAATAAGAAAAGCAGAGTTCGATTTTGTTTAATAATATTAAACCATCTAACTCCATATAATGTTAGAATGTTTTTTCGGGGTCGTGGAATCTTATAGAAAGTGAACTATTCGTTGCAAAACCACTCACCGAATATGCAAGGAGAAATGCTCTAAGGGAATACAAGTGAAGCTTAAGAATAATAAGGCACCAATGAGTTACGTTGTCAGCTAGAAAGTAGTTGTTCTTGATTTCACCAATCATTAAGCTCAGTCACTTATACTTTGTATCGTGCGAAATGAGAAGCTCTAGATCTTATATATAATCACGGATTAACCTTTAAATAAACCGAAATTCCTACATGTGAGATCACGTACATCGTCTGTTAAGGATCAGAGCTAAGGGGCGTTGGTACTACCATGACGTAACTCGCTTGTGAAAAACAGAGAAAGCTTTGCCCTTGAATTTCGTCTTGGATTTTGTAGCATGAGTTTGAAAGATTGAAGTGACTTTTGGCACAGCAAAATGGGACGATTACGTTTGAATATTAGGGTTCGTAGCAGAAATGCAGTATTCTCGTCCCGAAAATGATCACCACATACATTTCACGTGATAGCTAAGCGTATAGCATATACTCATTTATTGATCAAGTTTGCCTTGCGACACTCTTACAATTTCCTTCTCAAAAAAAAGTTCGAACTTTGTCAGATCCCATCATGACTATCGTAACACTCCTCACTCATCCTCTTCCCCTCTTCTTTGCTAACATTCTTCTCGCCAACCTGACCGCAGTCCATACCACAACTCGCAGTGAACGCCTTCTAGCTTTCGCGCTGAGCGTATTCCTCTCTTACATCGCACTGTCAAACTGGAATGAACATGTCAATACAACAGGCTGGGCCGGTCGCTTTCTAGCCAGTGGTTCTTTTAATATGCCCAATGTTATATTCGATCGGTTTATTATTCGAAACTGGCAATATGGAAAAGACGACTTGAGACGCAAGAGCATCGGAGGAGAAAATGAAAGGGAAGAGAAGAAACAAACAAAATCGAAATGGGGATAAATGGTAGTCGGAAATACTAGATATATCGGCACTTCGCTGGAGGTTTCCAATGTCCCGTTTTTCAATGCAAAGGATACTATTCTTGGCCCGACTAGATGGAGATTTTGTTTACATCATACTACTGTAATCGTCGCCCTGTATTTTTTGAATACGGCTGCTATTGATGGACAACTAAATGTAAATCAGAAATGGATGAGCGATGAAAATATTCCATGGTTTGGAAAAATGTTTGGTGACGGTATCCACAATCTTCGAGACCAGATTATCACCAGAGTCACCATCAGTATTCTTTACTGGGTGTGCCAGTTTTGTTATCTTCAGTTTTTCTTCTCGGTCGCTGCGTTATTGGATGTTGGACTTGGTGGTGGAGAGGTAAGGCAGTGGAGACCTTTCTTTGGGGAAGCCAGACATGCTTACACGATTAGAGGATTCTGGGCGTAAGTTTTCTGATTTGTTTGATGAAGTTCCAATACTGAGAAAACAAACTAACATTCATGCAGCAAATCCTGGCACCAAAATATCCAACTCACCATCAAAGGTCCCGCCGAGTTTATCACTCACACCATCCTCCATATTCCTCGATCAACCCTCATCGCTCGCTACCTCAAGATATTCCTTACATTTGCAGTCTCAGGCGCAACACATGTAGCCGCAGATTATGGAAGTGGTATCTGCCCAGCACAATCCGGTGCAATGTCATTTTTCTGTGCACAGTCCCTAGGTATCATGATTGAAGATGAGGTTCAGGAAATTTGGAGACTTATGGGCGGAAAGAAGAATACTTTGTTGGGGAAGATAATTGGTTTTATTTGGGTATTGGTGTTCATTTGTTGGTCTAGTCCCGTTTGGGTTTTTCAATTTGCAAGAACTATGCGGAGGGAAGATATGTTGCTGACGTTTGGAGCCTTGAAGCCGTTGTTGGTGGGTCTTAAATTCTGGTGATGGGTTAAAGTATTAGGTGGTAGATACACCTAAGTTAGAATTAAGAATGGCATCTATAGTGGCCAGTGAGGCATATAATTCGTGGATTGCCATTGAGAAGATCATAAATTGATCGTCAAGAACAATTAGAGAGATGTTTAGAACTTCACCTCAAGAAATAACAAAAATGGGCAGGATACTGTCAATTTACGTATCGCAGTTTTGGGCTCATGACACGCCACGATTGGATGGAATGATTATCAAGGATAAGATCAGATGTTTTATAATAACATGATATAATAGAATGATATTTCCGAACTTTCTATGCCTCTTTCACTGTCATTGGCGTACTCATTGTCTATACTTCATTTCTACTTGTTGATCTCGTCTACCGATTCTGTCAACAACGGTCACTAAGGTTTTCAAGCTTTGTTATTATACTATAAATATTAAATATATTAATAAATAGGAATTCAGTTTGTTTTTAATCTATACATAAATAAATTCAAATAAGAATTCGAATTCAAATTTAATAAAGGATTTAAGATAGAAATATAATAAAAAGATTAGTTAGTAATTTTTAATAGATTCTAATTAAAGAACTTAACTTAGTTCATTAGTATATAGACTATATTACTATATGAGTCATTTTATTTTATATATAGAATTCGTCTATGTATAACCATACACTTTCTTTATTAGTTAATATAATTCTTCAAAAACTTTTTATATAATATCACAATATAAGAGATAGGTACTAGATAAAATATATAATATTCTATAAAGAGTAAAGAAAAAGATAAAGAGATGCCGATTATATAAAGAATAAATATCTTAGATATTTATATAATTATATATTAATTCTATAATAGTACCTTCTTTTAAGGACTTATTTATTCTAAGCAAATTAAATCATTATATAGTTTACTATTATATATAAATTAAATAAATAATTAAATTTGTTAAATTAATAGCTTAAATATTTTATATTAATTTAACTTTTCTTTTATAAATTGATCTTTAAGCTTTCTATACCTTCTCTAAGTATTTTAATATAGATAATAAAATTACCTTAATTTTAGAATTATTCAATATTTATTTTAATAAATCAGACTTTTTAGGGTATATATAATAATATTTTACTAATAATTTTTATTTTCTTTCAAATTTACTATTAATTATTAAATAAAAGTATAATAATTTTATTTGATTAAATAATAATGATCATTTTTATTATAATTATCTATAACTTCTTTAAAGATCTATTTTTATACTAATTTATTTTCGTTATTATTTTTTTTTAAATTTTTTTTTTTAATAATAATTGATTTTAATTTATTGATTATAATTTATATTAAAAAATATATTTTGTTAATTATAAAAATAAATAATGAATAATGAAAAGCAAGAAATATTTAAATATTGTTTAATAATTGAATAAGATAAAAATGAGGATAAACTTTTATAATCTTATATGGTTTTATTTATTAATTATTTAATTTCTTTGCTTTTCAAAAGGTTTTTATATTCTTAATATTTATAAACATTTTTTGGTTTATATAATAATATGATGAGTTAATATAATGCTGATTTACATTTTCTTTATATATTATAATTATTTGCCTAGCAAAAGCTTATAGTTATAATAGAATTCTTTTTATTCTATTCATTATTTTATTATCCTTAAAAAACTCTCATTTTTATATTATAGTTATATTTGATGAGTAAGATTTATTAGGTTTTATACTAATATATGAATTAAATTTATAATTAATAAAGAATAACAAATAGTTAATAATCTTCAAAATTATATTATTCAATGTGAATTTAATAAAAGATAACCACTATATTTAATTATTCTAATAAAAATTTAAAAATACTTATAAATATTACTTAAAAACAAAATTTATTTATTCGATTTATCTATCTATTTATAAATAAAATATTAAAAAGTGTTAAAAAGTTATAATTAATTGTTTAATTAATTAAAACCAAAAATCAAATATAAACTATATATTATAATTAAAAATAATATTATCTAATAGATTATATAAAATATAAATATAATTAATAAAAATATCAATAAGTTTTTTTATTATAAACACTCTAATTTTTATAAAGTGTTTTATTTTAGTTAATTGATAAAAAATAATTAAAATATACTTATATATAAAATTATAATAAATATAATCTAAAAGTAATATAATATAATTTATTAATATATTACATTAGGTTTGAAAGAGAATTAATAATAAATATAGGAATTTAATTGGAATTAATTTTAATAATTTTATATATATATAAAATCATATATTTATATATATAAAATAATCTTCTAATATATTTATAATTATTAATATATATGAAAAATAAAATCGATTGTTTTAATTCAACCTAAATGCCCAGCTGAATTAAATAAATATATTCTATAAATGATTTGTATTTTTAATTTATTATTTAATAAAATCCATAATCTCTCTCAATAATATATTTTATTATTTATTACATAACAATCTTACATAATAATTCAAAGTATTTTCCTAAATTCTACTAATTATTTACATATATACTAATCCTCAATTACTATAATAAATTAATGAATTATATTTAATCTTTTATAAACATTATTAATTAATTCATTAATTAATTTATTCTCTATAAATATTATAAGGTCTATTAAAATTAAGTAAATATTAGCTTTTAATTTATTATAAAGATTAATATTGAATTTGTTTACTAATAAAATTATATATTTTTTATTTTTTAAATATTTATTATCTTTAATTATAAAGTTTGATTTATTCTTATTTTTTCAACTTAAAATATCTAATTGAATAATTTTAAACCCTGATTAATAAACTATATAAAAATTATAATAAAAGAGGAATTTAAATTAATAGATTTATTGTTAATTTAAACTTTTTATTATAATAAAATACTTTAGGTTTTTATAATTAATAAGAATCTTAAATTTCTATTACAAACTTTAAAGTTTTAATTATTATTTCTCCATAAACTTAATAATTATAAAAAGCTTTTTATTATAAATCCTATAATTATATTCTATTATAAAATATTTTATTAAGAAATAAGTTATTAATTATAAAAAACTATTAGAATTATATTAAAAAAGTATTTCCCCCAATACTTAATTTAAAGTATTTATTTTCAAGATCGTTTGCTTATTATAATTAAAATATATAAAAATTAATACTATTATGAATACATTCTTAAATATAATGAAAGTATTTTTATACAATATATTTCAAGATTAACTAATATTCTTTTATAATAAATTATAAAAAGGCTGATAAATCTTTAAAAAGTCCTTTATAAATTATTAATAGAAATTAACAAATCTTAAAAAGTATTATAGATTTTTCATTAAAAATAATTATTCCTAGAATATAATTACAATAACTTTTTCAGAATCTATTTATATACCTTTAATTATAATTATTAATTCTAAATAATAAATAAAAACAATTTTAAGTTTGTACTTGTTTATATCAATTTATAATTTAATATCTATTAATTTTTATATTCCAATTTATCTATTAAATATATAAAAATATTATTTAAATATACTATGTAATATTTATTCAATTTATTAAATAGAGTATAATTGTAGCACGCTACCCGGTAGCGTCGCTTACCTAAGCAAGTGTGTATATAATAGCGTAGCCTTGATAAGAAGAATAGAACAGCTTTACCATAATCATTAAGATGCCCGCCACAATAATTAATATAATGTTAAAAGAATATTAATATATTATAAAGATTAAAGAGTATAACAAATAACTCTAAAAGACTAAAATGAATAATAAAAATTATTTTTTATTCATTACTTTTTATAATATAAAGTTTATTAAAAGTAATAATAATATTTAATTTTATATATATTATAGTATTATAAAGAATATTTAGAATTTCGTGAATAATATAAAGTAAATAATGATTTTTTATTATAATATTATTTAATTCTTAATAATCTTAATATATACGTATACCGCCCTTTAACTTAATAGCTAAAAGTAAGAGTATAGTATTATATATGTTATGAGAGCTGCCTCTAGAGTTATGTGGAAGTGTCTAGAGTTCTCTCTAGATAATTTAATCTAAACTTCAAATAGGAATTCAATAAGATTATAATTAATTATAATTCTTGTAACTATAGTAATAAAACTAATAATTATTCTTAAGTATAAAGCTTTATATATAAAGAAACCCTATTCCTTATATAGACCTTCATTCTCTACAAAACCATAAGACTTTATTCTACTTGAATCCTTTAGATCTTATAGATCTAAACATTTATTCTTCGATCCCCTAGATCCTCTAGGTCCATCACGTGACCGTTTGGCCATGTGACGCGGTATGTTGAATACCGTCGTAACAATATAATCTTGATTCCTAAATGAAATCTTTATTAAGATTATTATTAATTTATTTATATATAACTTTAAGCTTTAATAATAATAACGGGTGGTTTTTAAAGTATAATGACTTCTTTTTAGGTATCAGCTTAATCTTATGATTTTATATTTAATATAATAGTAAAGTATTTATATAATATGAAAAGAATGTAAGTAACTTATTTTATAATTAGAGAGAAAGTTTTTATTGAATCTCCATATTATTAAGTTCAGATTTTTTAATTAAAAACTTAGAGATATTTATTTTTAAGATCTTATATAAATAAATTAGCTTATAACAATTATAAACAAAATTTTATAAGTATAATAATAATTAAAATAGAGTTTTAATTAGATTTTTTTTATTGAATAGAATATTTTTATATTTTTCTTTATTAAAATGAATTGTTTATAATAAAATAATTATATTAAGAAATTTCCTATTATTTATGATTTAATATTCTACTATCTAATTAAGTTTATTCTAAGTAATTCTTATTATACAAATATTATTCTATTAATAAAAAGAAATAAAATTTAAGGTTTATAATTAATAAATATTCTTTATGTTTAAGCTTAATAAAGATAATTACATTTTAAATTAATTTGTTATTTATATTAATTGGTCATTTTTTTTATTAAAACTATATATATATTTAAAAGGTTGTTTATTATCTAAGCTTATATATAAAAACTTTTGTTATAACTTTTTATATAATAATAATTTATATTCGATATAAATATTACTTTAATATCTAATTTGTTTTTATTAGTAAAAAACTTATATTCTTTATCCTTTTTAAACTAATCTTTTATATATAATAATTAATAAGCTTTCTCAAGAAATTCCTTGATTGATAGTAATATGTTTAAAACTTTTTTATTTAAATCTATTCTTAAATTATTAATAAATTTAACGTGTTTTATCAGTGAGTGGGTTATATCAATAAATAAATCACTTTCATCTCAATTCATTCTCTTTTCTTTCAACATACGTTTTATCAACAACTTATAATAAATTCGAATACTCAAAAAGCCTATATACTCCTTATTATTGAAGCTATTCAAAAAGACAAAAAAATAAGTATTCGAAAAGCTACAAAGATGTATAATATCCTGAATATAATACTACAGTATAAAATCAATAATTCTATTCCTCATTTCAAATATCGATCTAAATCTAATAATCTTTTAGAATTAGAAAAGAATATCATTTCTGAATATATAATCAATATAGATATAAAAGGATTTTCATTTTCATTTAAATTAAAAAATATAAAAGATATAGCAAATCATATTCTCGAATCGAAAAGTGCAAAGCATATTGGAAAGCTCTAAGCACATCGATTTGTAAAGTATCGAATCAAATTAAAAACATGTTTTAATCGTATTTATAACTTTCAAAAAGCTCTCTACAAATGTTACGGGAGCTGCCTCTAGGGTCACGTGGAAGTGTCTAGAGTTCTCTCGAGGTGGTTTAGACTAAACTTCAAGTAGGAATTCAATAAGGTTGGTAACTGGTTGCAATTCTCGTAACTATAGTAATGAAACTAATGATTGTTCTTGAGCACGAAGCTCTACATTGTAATGAAATCCCATTCCCTTATATAGACCTTCGTACTGTACTGGAGCGTTCAGGACCTAGAGAGGTCCTGGACCTTTGGTCTGTATGGACCTACATTCCGTTATGCCTGTCATGCAGGGTCCATCACGTGCTAAGAGTCATGTGACGCGGTACCGAGGATGGACCGGCGTAACACTATCCCCTTCCTATCCTAGCGCTTGCCCCCAAGCGTTATATAGTACTAATTTACCCCACTTGGGATTATAGCCTCCTATATGGCTTTTGTTCCTTTTCCTTCTCATTATGCCACCTATTCGATCCCGAAAGTATAAAGAACGTGTTGAATTAGCTTTACTGATTGAAGCTTGTGGCATCACTATGCCTTCGTGTACTTATTGCGACAAACATTCTCGTCGTTGTATAATTTCCAAGGAAAATTCTATTCGCTGTAGCGAATGTATTCGTCGTGGGCAGAAGTGCGACATAGCTGGTCCCTCTGCTGGCGATATGATGAGTATTATTCGTGAGCAAGAACGATTAGATCAAGAGCGCGAGGCTACTTTATCTAAACTCCTTCGTTTGGACAAACAACAGCGCTTCCTTCGCAATCGCGCCTCTGAAATAATTCGCCGAGGTCTGAAAACAATGGATGAGTTGGAAGAAGTAGAGGGAAGAGAAAAGTTGGAGAATGAGCGTGTGGAAAAAGAAAAGGAAATGGCGTCTGCCTCTGTCGCTGGTCTCAGTGATAATTCCTTCGTTTTCGACCCTTCTTCTTTGGATCCTTCGATCCTTGCTTCAATGGATTCTCCCTCCTTCTGGGCAGACCCGGGTATTGCTGGTGGAACGCCTCCAACTTCTCAGGGCAGTTGAGGTTTGTTCTTGGTTCCCATGAATTTTCGGTGTGTGGATAATCTAACCATTTGATTAAATATTTGATTGTGCCTCTGACGTATTTACAATCTAGTATTGTTTCGACATCGTATATGGCGTTCGGGTTAACTGGTTCGATTTCCGTTAATGGCGCATTCGGCGCTCCTGGTGGTGCTGGTTCGAGCAAGGATATATGGAATACTGGGTGAATATTCATTGTGTCTGGTAATTTCAATCGATAGTTAACCGTTCCTATTACTTTATCAATCTTGAATGGTCCTAGTTTCCTGTGGTCGAGTTTATTGCTTGGTCTTTTGGTTTCAATGTTTCGTCGTAGCAAGTAAACTTTATCCCCCTCTTTAAGCGTAGGTTCCATACTACGTTTCGTATTGTAGTACGCTGCTGTTCTGGATGATATGAATCTTAGATCAAGAGCAAGCTGTTCTTGTAAATCTTTTAACTGTTCGACTTGTATTATTGCTGATTCGGCATTGACTTCTTGTGGTATCGGTGTTTGATATGCTTTAGGATTAAACCCAAAGTTAGCGCGTGCTGGTGTTATCTTTGTGGTTTCCGTTTCCGATGTGTTATATGCGAACTGTGCCATAGGTAATAGTTCTACCCAATTGTCTTGTCGATAATTTACATAGCATCTAAGATATGCTTCCATTGTCTGATTGGTCCTTTCTGTTTGACCGTCTGTCTGTGGGTGGAAAGCTGTCGACAGCTTTCTTTTAATACCCATAAGTGCTAATAAGGTAGTCCAGAATTTCGAGGTAAAGAGCTTGTCTCTATCCGAGATTATCTCATCTGGTACTCCATGTATGCTTACTATGACCCTGAAGAATACATATGCTAGTTGTTCAGCAGTCCATGTTTCTTTGAATGGTATCATATATGCAAATTTGGTTAGCCTGTCTACTACATTGAGTATCGCGTCGTATTCGACTCCTGTAGTAGGATCTTTCGAGAGTGGTAGTTTGACCACAAAGTCCCATGTAATGGACTTCCATGGCTGAGAAGGCATGTCTGGGGTCTGGAGCTGACCATACGGAGCGTGTCTAGAGGACTTATTCCGTATGCAGGTATCGCAATTTCCAACAACTTCTTCAACTATCGTTCTCATTCGCGGGAAATAACTGATTTCCCGGATTCTTGCAAACGTCCTTGCAATTCCTTGATGTCCATGTGCCGGCAACCCATGTTGTTCCGTCACAAATTCCTTGGTCATTTGACTCGGAATGTATACTTTCCCATGAAAGTATATGGTTTCGTTTTCTATTGTGAATCCTGGTTCTATTGCCTTGCGTATGCGTATAGCTGTAGCATCCTTGTCGTAATGTGATTGGATTTGGTTTCTGAGATGGTTGTCTTCCAATATATGAGTAGCTGCAAGCTGTGGTGCATTGTAAACCAGTGATTCGCCTTCTTTCTTGAATATTGCGTATGATTCGTACGACTTATTTTCTTGGTATTCTGGTTTTCGGCTAAGAGCGTCGGCTCTAGCGTTTTCTGATCCTTTAACATATGAAATCTTGAAATTGTAATTGGCCATGGTCTCCGACCATCTGACCTGTCGTCTGTTTAACTGCTTCGTTGTGGTGAAGTAAACCAAGTTCTTGTGATCCGTATATACCTGTACTGTGTATTTTGATCCTTCCAAATAAACCCGCCATTCTCTAAATGCATCGACTATCGCCAGTAATTCTTTGTCATATATTTCGTAGTTCAATTCGGCTGGTGATAGCGTTCGAGAGTAGAATGCGATTGGTTGCTATTTCTCATTTTGACCTGGTTGGCTCAGAACTGCCCCTATAACGAAATCTGAGGAATCCGTTTCCACTATGATTTGCTTTTCTGGATCAAATGTTAACAGTATTAGCTCTCCGGCTACTGCCTGTTTGAGTGCTTCGAAGGACTCCTGCGCCTTGGCGGTCCATTCGAACGTTCCTTGCTCTTTTCTGGTTAAATTGGTTAAGGGCACTATAATCCCTGAATAACCTTTAATAAATCTTCAATAGAAGTTAAAGAATCCTAAAAAAGACTATACTTCTTTAATCGTGGTAGGCTGCCTCCATTCAAGCACTACCTTGACCTTATCCTTGCTCATCTTGAGCCCTTGGCTTGATACGATGAATCCTAGGAACTTTGTTTCCGTAACATGGAATTCACATTTGCTTGGTTTACATAGCAAATCGACTTTGGCTAAACTTTCAAGAATGTTGCTGACATCTTTGATGTGTTGGACCTTGTTATTTGAATATACTAGGATGTCGTTCAAGTAGCATATACAACAGGTGTTTAGATATTGCGACAGCATATTGTTCATAAGTCTCATGAAAGTAGCTGGTGCGTTCGTTAGCCCGAATGGCATAACTTGATATTCGTATAGCCCGTATCTTGTCTTAAAAGCGGTTTTCTATTCCTCGCCTTCTTTCATTCTAATCAAGTGGTACCCGTTTCGTAGGTCCATCTTGGTAATATTGTTGCTCCGCCTAATCGATCTCTTAATTCCGTAGCTAATGGAAGTGGATATCGATCTTTCTTTGTAAGCGTGTTGAGCTTTCTGTAGTCCACAACTAGTCTCTTAGTACCATCTTTCTTGGGTACCCACATAGTTGGACTTGCCACTTGGGATGTGGATTCTCTGATCCATCCCTTGGCCAAGTTGTCGTCGATATATTCCTTGAGCGTCTTTAGCTCATCGGCTGACATTGAATAAATTGGGGTGTGCACCGGCATCTTGCCTTCCTCCAATATTATTTCATGATCCCATGGCTTGTGTTCTGGTAAAGCCTTATGAATCCCTGATTCTTTGAAAACATATTTGTATTTCTTGTACTGTTCTGGTATCATAGGCTCCTTTGCCTTGATTGCGATTTCGTGCCGTGTCGTTGGCTTCTGCATTTGTAGAGGAGGTGTACTGTCCTTCGCTCTTAATGGAGGACCCTGGACTGGGTGTCCTACGTCGCCGGTGTTGTTCGCGTTCAACTCTCCTTGGCGCGTGTTACGTCTCGCGGACGCCTTGAACGTGTCATCGTGACCGTTCTTGCACTGATCAAATGTCACTGTTTCTTGTGACCAATCTATTCTTGGGTTGTGTGCCTTCAACCATGGCATCCCTAAGATGATCTGTTGTTGGCCCAATGGCACAACGTCAAGCTGTATAACCTCCGAATGTTGGGTTATGCTCATTCGTACTGGTCGTGTCTCTTGTGAAACGTTCCCGTCAGATCCTGCTAGCTGTCCGTCAACTAACTGCAATTGGTAGGGGTTTTGTTTCTTCTGGAGTGGGACTCCCAAGTACTTTGCAGCCTCTGGTGCAATAAAATTTCCTGTAGCCCCTGAATCTATCATGGCTTGTTGTATTTGTCCGTTTATCTTGACTCTGCAGTATATTTGTCCTGCTTGTCCTGTAGCATTCAGCTGTGGTGTAATTTGCTTATTCTCGCTATTCTGGATGATCTCATCGGCAAATGTTACACGTCGAGGTTCTTCCTCTTCTAGATAGGCAGCGCTTGTCCCTGATCTAGCTCTGTCATCAAGTAAATCCCTCCATAGGGTGTACCGGTAGTTCCCTTGAGTGACTTTCATTATCGTACCCACAACTGGTGGTGGTAATATGGCTTGAGCCTGGACCCGGTGTTCTTTTCCTACTCTTCTGCATAAAAATAGAACCTGATTCTCATTTCTTTCAGATGTGTGGTGATAAAACACTTCCCATAGCTCTCCTCTGTCTGGCCACTGGAGGTGATCGGTACTGATCCTTTCTATGAATGATGTGTTCGTAGTGATTCCAAACCATAGAATTCGATGCTGATCGACGTACCGAACCTCATACGATTCGCCCTCTTCAGCGTCTGTTACGCTGAGGTCCTCGTTCATAGTTCCTTCGTCTGTATCTCCAAATTTCCAGATACGACGGTTCCATTGGTCAATTTCCCGAATAGACCATGATTCTCCTAACTGCGGGTCTTTGTTTACCCATGAGAGGCCTTCGACCTCTTCTTCTTCTTCGTAAGCTGGTGGTGGCGTGGCTAGCCCTGTCATGCTAACAGCACACAATTGTGGCGTGAAGGTGGCATTAAGTTGGCCCTTGCCGAACTTATTCTTAAAGTTGCCCTTCTTGCCCCCTGTTCTCTTGCTTCGACATTCTGCTGCCCGATGCCCTGCTTTCCCACATTCAAAGCATAAGTTATTTTCTCGTCTTCGTTTCTTTTCCGGATCATCATTCCCACCTTTGTGGTGCGTAGCGTCGAGTTCCATAGGGTCTCCATATCTCTGTGGATTGTAACGTGGTCTTCCCTCATTCTTGCGGTAACGCTCTTGCTTTTGATTTCCCTGGGGTTTGTATGATCTTTGACTTTGTCGATATCGGTAAAGACGATCATCTGATTCGATGGAGTCCTGGATTAGGTCGTTCAAGTCTACACTCTCGGCAGATCTTTCTAACTCCAGTCTGACTTCTGGTTTGAGTCCTTTACGATAGTGACTCATAATGGCGGTTTCGTCCCACTTGGTTGTTCCAGCATATCTTCGAAATTCCGTAGCATACTTCAATGCTGATCCTGTCTGCTTGAGGTTGAAGATCTTATCTTCCGCTACCTCTAGCTCATTGGAGTTCCCGAAGATTCTACGAATCTCTGTCTTAAATCCTTCAAAACTGTTGAAGATTGTTCGAGTGGGTTGCATGCGATCCTGGTCGTCATGCTCGAAATAGTCTCGTAAATATGGTTGAATCCACTTGCTTGCTTCTCCTCTGAGATATGATACAGCCCATACACTCTTGGATTCCTTTTCGGTGAACTTGTCTTCGTTAAATCTGAAGTAGATTTCAAGTTGTAAGAGGAAGGTGTCGAGTTCCTGTCGACTTCCTTGGTATTTGTCTGGTAAGGCAATCTTGAGTGTTTCGTTGATGGTAATTTCCTTGGGAGCGTCGGTCATCTCGACATCGTCGGTGTCGGGTGCTTGTGCCTGACTGCTCGCGGATGCACTGGTGGGTGCCATATCGTCGGTTGGTATTGAATTGGTACTTGAAGCAGAAATGGTGCTCAAAGTGTTACGGGAGCTGCCTCTAGGGTCACGTGGAAGTGTCTAGAGTTCTCTCGAGGTGGTTTAGACTAAACTTCAAGTAGGAATTCAATAAGGTTGGTAACTGGTTGCAATTCTCGTAACTATAGTAATGAAACTAATGATTGTTCTTGAGCACGAAGCTCTACATTGTAATGAAATCCCATTCCCTTATATAGACCTTCGTACTGTACTGGAGCGTTCAGGACCTAGAGAGGTCCTGGACCTTTGGTCTGTATGGACCTACATTCCGTTATGCCTGTCATGCAGGGTCCATCACGTGCTAAGAGTCATGTGACGCGGTACCGAGGATGGACCGGCGTAACAACAAAGAACCTAAGCTTATTGAAGAATGGTTTCAATTGGTTGCAAATATACAAGCAAAATACAACATTTTGAATAGCGATTTCTACAATTTCAATGAAACAGGCTTTATAATGAGTATAATATACCCCAGAATAGTAATAACTAATACTGAACGAAATAGCAGAAGCAAGACAATACAACCAGGCAATAGAGAATGAGCTACAACAATCATATATAGCAATAAAGAGGGTAAAACTATATCTTTATTTCTAGTGATTCAAGGATAGGTTTATCTTTCCAATTGATATACCGAAACCAATTTTCTTGTGGATTGAATTATTAAACCTACATCTAATAGATAAACAAATAATAAAACAGGTTTAAAATAGTTAAAATACTTCAACAAGTATACTAAGAATCGAAGAAAGAATAGGTATCGAATATTAATATTAAACAAATATAAAAGCTATAAATCAAAAGTTTTTCAAGTATATTGTAAAGAAAACGATATTATATATTTAAATTTACTATTACATTCAAATTATTTAATTTAATTATTTAATGTAAACTGTTTTAACAATCTGAAACATTCATATAGTAATCAAATTAATAGATTTATTAAAGTATATATCAATCATATTTCAAAGGTTGAATTCTTTATAGCTTTTAAAGTTGCATATAAAGAATCAATTATCTCTCAGAATATGAAATCAGAGTTTCAAGGAACAGGTTTAATTCCATTTAATTCTACAACTATATTCTCGAAATTAAATATTCGAATTTGTACACCTACCCCCCCCCTCCTCTTTCGATTTAAATCAATAAATCTCTCAAACCCCTTACAATCTAATTAAAACTTTTTCTCAATCAATATTAATTAAATCTCAAATAACTTGTTATCATTTAAGTTCCCCTACACCTATATTTGAAACTATACTAGCTTTAATTAAAGATACAGAAAAATTAGCTTATAAGAATACACTTTTAAATGTAAAGATTTGTACACTTCGAATAGCAAATAAAACATTAAGCAAATGTTAATGTACAAAAAAACCCCAATTAAATCAAGGAGGAATACTCATTAAACAAAAAGCTCTTAATATATTATCTCAATAAAAGATTGATATTCAAATTCAACACAACAAGTATTAAAAAGAAAGGAATCCTAATAGAAAATCATTTTTTAATTGATACTATAGTAAATATGAAAAGATAGGTTATAATACAAGAACTTATCAAAATGATATAATAAATCTTAGATTATTAGAATCTTTATAGTTTCAATCAATTGATTTTGTTATTATTGAATAATATAGTTTTGAATAACGTGATTCATCACCGAGTAGATCACTTTCACCTCAAATATTCATGTTTCAATTCAATACACGTTTTATCAATTAATTATTATATAATTAAATAATAATGAAGCTTGAATACTCTTAGCTATTAAGACTATTCGAAAAGACAAAAAACTTAGTATTCAACAATCTGCTAAATTATATAATATATTATATATAATATTATATTATAGAATGAATAGTTTTACTTTTTGTACCGAATCTCTATCAAATAATAATAATCTTTTGAAATTAAAAGAGGAGATTATTATTCAATATATAATTGATATGAATATAAAAGGTTTTATATTTAAATATAAGGAGGTGAAAGATATAACGAATTATATTCTTAAATCAAAAGGAATAAAGAGAGTTGGAAAGTAATGAGTGTATTAATTTGTAAAATGTAATAAAGAGTTAAGAACATATTTTACTTGTATTTATAACTTTCAAAAAGCTTTTTATGAAGATTCTAAGCTTATTAGAGATTGGTTTCGACTTATATCGAATATATAAGACAAATTTGATATTCTTGATTATAATTTATAGAATTTCGATGAAACAGGTTTTATAATGGGAATTATAAATGCTGGTATGGTTATTACTAACTTTAAAAGATTCGGTAGGAGTAAAGCTATATAGCTAGGTAATCGAGAATGGGCGATAGCGATTATATATGGCAATAGTGAGGGGGACATTATATCTTCATTTCTGATAATTCAAGGACAAATGCATTTTTCCAATTGATATATGGAAATCGATTTTCCTGTAGATTAGGCTATTAAACCTATTTCTAATAGATGGATGAATAATGAGATAGGGTTAAAATAATTGAAATACTTCAATAAACATATAAGAAATCGAACTAAGAGTAAATATAGAATGTTAATATTGGATAGGTATAAGAGTTACAAATCAATATTATTTCAGAATTATTGTAAAGAGAATGATATTAAATGTATATGTTTATTATTGTATTTAAGTTATTTAATTTAGCCTTTTGATATTGAATGTTTTAGTACTTTAAAACGAGAATATGATACTCAAATTGAAGGGTTTATAAGAGTACATATCAATCATATCTCAAAGGTCGAATTCTTTATAGCTTTCAAAACTATATATTAATGATCAATCATAAATCAGAATATGAAAGCTGGGTTTCGAAGAGTAGGATTAGTTTCATTTGATTCTGAAATAGTGCTTTCCAAATTAGATATTCGAATCTATATGCCTACTCCCCCCCCTTTCAATTTAGATCTCTGAGTCTCTCAAACTCCTTATAATCCTATAAAAGTTCTTTCTCAATCAATATTAATTAAATCTCGAATAACTTGTTATTAATCAAGCTCTTCTATATCTTTATTTGAAACTATACTAGCTTTAGTTAAAGGTATAGAGAAACTAACACATAAGAATACACTTTTAAGTATAGAAAACCATATACTTTGAAAAGCTAATGAAACATTAAGCCAACATCGACATACAAAAAAGATACAAATACATCAAGAAGAAGTACTTACTAAACAAAAGACTATAAATATATTATCTCAACAAAAAGTTGATATTCAGATTCGATATAATAAGCATTAAAATAAGGGGAATTCTAATAAGGAAATATTTTCTAATCGATATTGTAGTAATTGTAAAAAGACAGATTATAATATAAGAACTTGCCAAATTGATATAATAGATCCTAGATTATTAAATTCTTAATAGCTTTAATCAATTGAATCAATGATTGTTGAATAATATGAATTTGAATATATCAATTGAGATGAAAGTAATCCACTCGGTGATATGATCCACTCGGTGATGAATCACGTTAAATGAATTGAGGTAAAAGTAATCCACTCACTGATATAACCCACTCACTAATAAAACACGTTATAGTTAGTTGTAATAAATGAATTATTAATATCTAAATAGTATAACATAAAGGAAAAAGTTATATTTGATTAGTTTATATATAAGTTATAATATTGAAGTTATAGTAAATTAAAGATAATTAGTATATCAAGAGATAATTTGGTAATAAAAAATAGCTAGATTTTATAATATAGTTTTATAATTATATTTATAATAAAATATTTAATAATAATATTTATAATTTTATTATCTATTAAATAAAATTCTCTTTAATAAAATAGAGTTTGAATATATATTTTATAATTAATAACAAAAGATTAATCTACAAATATTTTTCCAGAATATTTATTATTAATTAAATTAGTTATATTAAAAGAAGATTTATATGCTAGAAATATAATAATTTTAATAAATAAAGATTTGTTATTTATAATATTAAATTATAAAGACTTCTTATTAACTATAACTTATCTTATTCATTTAATATTCCTTAACAATCTTTATAAGCGATTTAATATGAAGATTAAACTTTTCCTATATAATTATTAATTAGAGATATTAATATATTATAGAATGAAGTATTAGATATACTTTTTGAAGATATTAAAAATTTAATTTCAATAAATTTCTAAAATATATTTAATTATTGTTTAGAATAGAATATAATATGGGTATTATTATTATTATTATAACTATTTTGAGAATTATATTTCTAGAAATCATTTTAATTATAAGATTCATTTCAATATTAATTAAAATATTAATTACTTTAATTGGCGGGAATATCTTAATATAACCCACAGTTATTAAAACCTCCTTAAGAATCTACGAATCCTAAGTCTTTTTTAACTATTCGTTATATATCTATTTGTTTTTTAGTATTATAATTTTATATTAAATAATTAGATTTCTTATAATAATAATAAAGATTAAGTTGATATTCATTTTCTTACTATTAATCTTATATTTTAAAAATATTAAGATTTATAGAATTAAATAATATTAATATAGTGAATAATATATTAATTAGGGATATATAATATTATATAAAACTTGAGTTCATTTTTAATCTCAAAAAATGTTTATTTTTATATAGATTTTAATTTCAAATTTCAAACTTTTATTTTTAATTATTAATGTTAATAAGAAAATAAGAATTAAAATTTTATATAAATAATTATTGAAGATTATAAAAGATTTTCGTTTTTATTATTATAACTATTTTATATGATTACTTATAGTATACTATATTAAAGTGTTTTAATTAAATATAAAAAGTCGAAAAAGATATTTTATTAATTATTTTGAATTTATTAAATCGAATTAAGGCTTTATATATTATATTAACTAAAATATAAAGCCCATCAAATTTACTAAAAAAGGAATTATTAATAATATAAATTAAAATTCTATTAATAATATTATTTATATTAATTAATCTCTTTTAATATATATAATCATTAATAAAAAAGGTTAGATATAAAAGCTTCTTTTTATCTATATCGAAAATAATTGGATTAATTATTTAGTAGATTTGTAAGTCTTATTTCTAAATAATATATTTCTTTTATTAAAATATTAATTTTGTTTTCTTCTTTCAAAAAAGCTTAGGGTTTTTTAAAGTTTGTTATTAGTTAATTTTATTTTAAGTAGAAATATTTGATATATTTTATATAATTTAAGATTATATTGGAATACGTGACCAACAACGTGACATTACATGTCACGCTTTACCCCACATATGCATGAAGTGTATAAGTGGGGGGAGTACATATATATAAATATAGTAATTCCCTTTTTATATAAAAAGGATAAATAGAAATAAACAACCCTTTTAATTATATATATTATATATACATATCTTACTAAGTTTGTTTAATATTAATTAGTGATTGATTAGATTTAATTATAAAATGATAAGATTAAATTTAATAAGAAAAATTATCTTTTGAAAAATTAAACAAAATTATATTAGATTAAGTTTATATATAATTTGTATAAAAGAATTAGAATATTATATTCTTTATATTATTTTTTCGAATTATATATTAAAAAGAAATCTTTAATTATAATTATAATTTTTTTAAAATAGTTTGATTTATATTGATTTTATTTGTATTCATTATGTTTTTATATATATTATATAAAACATATTTAATATAATATAATATTGAATATTATTATTCAATATGGTTTTTTCAATTTCTGAAATATTTTTATATAAAGTAGATCTTACATTTTAGAGAAAACAATTAAACCTGAGTAATTTCAATCTTATAAAATCCTAAATAAATGTTAATATTATTATGTAGATTATTAATTTATAATTTAGATAATATAAAGAGTAATAATTATAAAACGAATTTTAAAAATAATATAAAGATTAAATTAAAGTTATTTTTAAAGTTATATATTATAAAATACTTAAACTTTTATAAATTAAATTTTTTATTTACAATTTTTAAATTTAATAATTAAAGGGTAATTTAAATTATATTAAAGTTCTTATTGAATTTATCTTGAAAGAAATATCAAATGAATGTATAAAAAAGATTAAAAAAGAGATAAAGGATTTAAAATTAAATTATCTAAATATATACAAAATAATTAGGCTGAAAAGATCAATATATATATTAATACTTATTTCAAATTTATTTAATCAAACACTTGTATTATGTTTACAAGATTAAAATCAATCTTATTTCAAATCTTATATAATATTAGATTATATAATATTAAGAGAAGATATACTATATATATATAATCTTCTTTTAAATTTAATAAAAATATATATTAATAAAGATTATAAATATAATAATAAAGAATATAATTTTTTTGATTAAAAGTTTTAAATATTTTATAAATTCTATAGGAATATTGATATCAGATTAAATCAATATAATAATGCTTTTTCGATAATACTTAAGGATAATATTTTAATATTTTATTTTAATAAGATTATTAGTAGAAACCTTAATTTTGAGAATATATTAATATTAATATAAATACATTTTGAAATTAAAAAAAGATAATAGAAATATCTTATTAAATAATGTAATATAATATTTCTATAAATTATATAAAACAATCCTGAAAAAATATTTCCTTAATAACTAGAAATCCTGTTTGAGAATCTTTAGAATTTATAGTATAATTTAATTGATTTATATTAATTAAAATTAATACTTTGAGATCAAATTATAAATATTTAATATAATATTTCTGAGTATAACCCTATATTATTACAACTAGTTTTAATATATAATTTTTTTTATATCAATTTATGAAACATTATTGAATAAATTAATTATATAAAAATAATAAGTTCCTTTATATCAATCTTTATTATTAATAATTTATTCGGCATGGAAATATACTGGATTGGTTATATATATAAAAATTAAGGATTATATCAAAAACAAGATTAATCCTAAGGAATTTGAAATAAAGGGAAGTTTTCATTTCTTTCTTAAGATAATTCTTCTTATTTATAATTTATATAATCTCAAAATAATCTTTATATATTATTATTAAAATATTATATATATAAGAAACTAGGTTGTTGATTTATAAATCACTTTGTATAAGAATAAAAACCTTAATATAATTAATTTATAATAAAATATAATATAGACAAAAATCAATTCCATTAATTTCTTTTTATATACAAGGGTGATTCAAATGATATAGAAATTGAATTCAATGAAATTACAGATAAACAAGATATTATTGAATACCAATAAAATAATTTATTAAATAATCAATTGGTAAAATATAAAATATATTTTACTGAAATAGTATCCATTAATAAAATATATATAATTGAACTTCTTAATAGACAATCTCTTATATACGCTTTTTTATAATAAAATCAATTCGAATAATTATATAAAAAGATAATTAATAGAAATGAGATTTTTCAGTTCGAAGATTGATATTTGGTTAATGTTTTTCAAGATATTATTTCTGATATTAGTATATTAAAAGTATTAATAGTAAAAGAACTTCAAATATAAGTATTAGAAAAAGAAAAGAATATAAAATATATAAAAAATACTTAATATAATATCAAATTTGGAAAAGGCTTTATACAATCATAAAATAATATTTTGATTAAAATATTTCTTAATAATATTATCTTTTCAATTATATTAATAAACACTCCATTTCTTATATATATATAAAATATAAATTATCTATATATATTATTTAATAACCTTACGAATATTTTAAGATAAGATAATAAGATAATTCCTATTATACAAAAATAGAAACACTCTTTTATACTTTTGAATTAAAAAGAGGAATCGATTATATACAACTACTTAATAAAGGTAGAATTTAAGTAAATTTATTAAAGATTTGATTATTTATCTATATAAAAACTTACAACCCTCTTAAATCAAGCAGAATATAATATTGATACTTATACAATCAAGAAACTCAATAAATTCTACAAATATTATCAATTTTATATAAAATCCTCTGGATAATTTAAGTTTATAATTAAAAATGATATTGAATTCAATTATTTTATTATTCTTAATAATTTTTATATTAATAGAAATCTAGTTTTATATATTATTGATAAAGTAATTACATATAATATTGTAGTATTTGTATAAGATATATCTATCAAAACAATATAGAATACTATTCGAAAATGTTAAATCGATATATATCTAGGATTATTGAATTATATATCATATGATATAAATATAAATTTTGTATTCAAAAAATTCAAATAAAATATAAAATCCCTTTAAATTGATATTCGAGAAATCTCTATTGAAGTTTATAATTTAATTAAAAAAGTTGAAAGATATCATTCTCTTATATAATATATATATAATATATTTAAAACTGAATTAAAAGATGATAATCTCGATAAAAAATTAATATTATAAATAGTAATAAAGGTAATAAACGATATTGCTAGTTTAAATAAACTTGTATTAATATTATTTATATATGGAGTTTACCCTTAAATAACATTATACGATTTATTATCTTTATCAATTTTAAAACAAACAAATATATATTGTTTTGTAATAAAAAAAATGCATAAAATTTATACGAAACGAGTGATTCAAGATACACTTACTATTCGAAATGATTTAATTATATATAAAACATTCAACTTACCCCTTAATTTATTAATATGAGTATGGAGAGAAAGAAAAGGTTGGATAGGATTATATAGATTATTTATAATTATTAATCAAAACTATACAATCAATCTCTTTCATGATCCAATTGTTACGACGACATCCAACATACCGAGTCACCTGATCAGAAAGTCACGGGATTAGAGATTCCCACTGGATCCCACTGCTCCCACCTGGTGGGACACGATGGGATCAATGGGACAACAAGGAACGAAGGTCTATATAAGGGAATGGGTTTCATTACAATGTAGAGCTTCGTGCTCAAGAACAATCATTAGTTTCATTACTATAGTTACGAGAATTGCAACCAGTTACAACCTTATTGAATTCCTACTTGAAGTCTAGTCTAAACCACCTCGAGAGATCTCTAGACACTTCCACGTGACCCTAGAGGCAGCTCCCGTAACACCAATAGAATTTCGTACAATAATAGTAAAATCGTTTTATAAAGAAAAAGCACTCGAAGAAAACTAATCACCACTTATTTCGAAAATATTTTTAATAATACTTTCAAATATCGAAAATTCAATATTTCAAATTTACAAATTATAAAGTTCTATATAAATAATTAGATAAGTATTTATATAAGCTTTCATTCAATATTCAATTTCTAAAATAAAAATTCTTAGAATTTCACCATCTTATATAATCAATATTAATAACAAATACAATCAACTTTTTATAGTCATACAAGATAATTAAGATCTAATAAAGGTATTCATTATAAAGAAAGAGTCAAAGGTTTTAAATCTTATAATAAAGCTTTGTATAAAAGGGATTATTATTATAAAAGACTTATCATTTGAAGCTTTATAAATATAAGAAATTAATAATTTAATTGTAAAAGATATATTTGGATTCATTAAATATAATCTCTTTATATATATTAAAAGATTGTTCAATTTATATCTTATAAATAAAATAAAAGGATATATAATAGATTTCGTATATAAGAAGTGTTACGACGAGTAACATTGGATCACGTGATAAGTGTCATGTGATAGGACGTTGAAGCCTTTAAAGTTTAGAATCCAAGGAGCCAGAAGCTTTTGGAGCTTAGGATTCAAGGGATTCAAATAGGATAGAATTATAGGTTCTATAGAACAGAAAGATTTATATAAAGAAAACAGATCTTATTATAATACAAAGCTTTATATTTAAAAACAATTATTAGTTTTATTATTATAGTTATGAGAATTGTAATTAATTATAATCTTATTGAATTTCTATTTGAAGTTTAGTTTAAATTATCTCGAGAGATCTCTAGACACTTTCACATGATCCTAGAGGCAGCTCCCGTAACAAGAAGTTATATTTGGTTATATAAATGTATAATGATTTAGATAAAAAATCAATTCTAATTTAAGTATTTATAATATAAAGATTAAATCAAAGAATTATTATAACTTTAGCTTTTATATTAATAAGAATGAATATCAAATTAATGGTACAAGATGTTATATAAATATATATATAATTGAAAATACTATTGAATTGAATTGTATTAGTAAAACTCTTAAAAGAACTTCAGGATAAATACTTAGATGGTACAATTATAATAACTAAAAAACTATTATATAATATTATGGAAATAGAGATTTATTAATAAATAATATATTAGAAATATTATTAAGAAAAACTTAATATAATAATATCTTTATATAATTCTTATTTGCTTATTATTAATATAAAAGATGTATAATTTAAAATTGTAAAAATGTAAATAGATAATATACTTATTTTAATAAATCAAGAATTTATAAATTTTAAAGATTTAGAATTTAAGAATGTAAATATTAAAATAAAACCAGATAAATATTTAATATACAATTTATTTCTAATCTTTAATGATTATATTATATAATAGAATAAAAACCATTTAATTTTTATACAAAAAGGTTAGGGAAAGAAACTTACAAAAGTTATTAATTCCGAATAATATTATAAATAAAAAGCTCGAAATATATATATTGTAATAATTTGTTAATTAGAAATATTATACAATCTATCTATCATTATATAATATTAAAATCTATTAAATAATAATATTAAAGTATTCAATAAAAGACTTAAATAACAAATAAAAAATCTTAATTAAGGACTTTTATTTATTCCTTTTATATAAAATTATATAAAACTATTTATTTTTATTAATAAATCTTTTATAAATAATAAAGATTTAAGTAGTCAAATAGGTTTTATTATTATATTAGTAAATAAGAATATATCAAATGAGAATATATTTAAATTAACTAAGAATATTATATATTATAATAATACGAAAAGCAAAAGAGTTATATGTAGTATATTAGTTTCTGAAATATATAATATAATAGAAAATATAAATATTAGTCTTATAATAAGATCAATCCTACAAATCATTACCTTTCAATTGAATTTACCTAATGTTCTAGTTATTGTTTATATAAATTCGTATTCATTATATAAATATCTTATTAAATTAAATATAGCAAAAGAGAAGAGATTTATAATTGATATAATAATATTATAACAATTATATGAAAGAAGAGAGCTTACTAAAGTTCGATGGATTAATAAACTTGATAATATTGCCGATATAATAACAAAAGAAAATCCTAATAAAACGTTGGAAAGATTTATTAATATAAATATTTTTGTTATATATATTAAAGAATAAATGAAATAAGAGATATGTATAAAGATTAATTAAATCTTTATATAAATACAAATTATAATTGGAAATAGAATTAATAATATTTAGTTTTTTGATTTTATTTTATAATTTTTTTTTTCTTTTTTAAAAAGTTTTTAATAAATAATTTAATTTCAAATTAGAAAAATATAAAGAAAATCTAAGGATTGTATAACAACAAAAGGAATGTACAAATTAATTAATAATAAATAGTTTTTTAGTGAAATTAAAATTAAGTAAAAAAGAGTATTTATAAACATTAAGGGTTTTTGAATTAGTTAATGGAGGAGGAGTAGGACTTTAGTTAAAAGAAGTGTAAGAAGAAAATGGAGATTGGTATTGTCCATTAGTAATACAAGGATATAAACAATCGAATTGTATACATCGAATTCTATGATTTTTTTATTTATAATTCCTACAATTATTATCAAAATGTTCCTATATATAACGATAATCTAGAAAAAGTGTAAAACCATAATAAAAATATTTCCTATAAAAACTTTCAATAAGAATTTCATAATTCTATATTAACAAGCTATTTATATATAATATCTATATTGTATGAATTTGTGTAGACATAATTCAATTGTATATGTACGAAATAGGATTACCTAGTATTACTAAAAGAATGAGTTGAAGATTATTGTAATAATATAGTGCAAGAACTTGCCCGCTAATGGGGAGAATAGGATTTTGATTTAGACTTATCGTTACATTTACTACATTATACAATTGAAGAGTCTTATTTATATGAAAATATTAATATATTATATACAACATAAAACTAATAGTAAATGGGAAATAATTGATAATATAAATTACTTATATCTCAGTAGAAATTAACATACATTTCAAACGATTAATTAAATTCGAATTTTCTACAGTTTCAAAAGGATTAGTACAATACTGAATCTAGATATATTGTTTAATACAGCCGGAGAATATGTATACAATAGGATGATTTAGATTTTAATAATTTTAATGATTTTCTAATACAACATTTGATTGATTTAAAACGAAATCTATTACATTTGTTTAATTTATTATGGGAAATAGGGATTAGATTAAATAATAAAGTGATTGCCTGTCACGAGTTTCAAACACTAATCTAATTTGTACAAATTCTATTCATACGAAAAAGAAAGTTAAGTCTATATTAGAATATATGATCAATAATATGATATTATATGTTATGCTTTACTCTATATATATATAAAGTGTGTAAATAGGAGTAGTATATATATATAAATATAGTAATTCCCTTTTCATACAAAGAGAGTAGATAGAAATAAACAACCCTTTTAACTATACATATTGTATATATATACCTTACCAAGTCTACCCAATAGATTATAATAATTAAGTTAATTGAAATTAAATACTTAATTGATTATTTATAATAATCCTAAAAAGATATTTTATAATTAAATCTTGTTTGAGTATTTATTAAATAATAAATAATAAATTAAGTATATAATTAATAATATTATATAAATAATTAAGATAATTTTATTAATCTTATATTAATATTAATAAAGAAAGAGGATTGTAAAGTTTATAATTTTGGAGGTTAAATAGCTCTCCTATAATTTATTATTATTAATTAAAAATGTTATTGATTTCAATTTTAAATGTTTTAGGTAAAATAGGTGATAATGAATTAATACTTAAAATATTTAGTGTATTAGTTATAATAAGAAAAGAGAATAAGATAAAGATATAGATAAAAATACAAATAAAAATGAAAATAAAGATGAAAATAAAAAGGCATAAAAGATATAAAAGATTGTGAAAACTATAAAAGAATCTATTTTAAACAAATAAAAATAAAAACAAAGAATTTCTTTTCAAAATTGAATTGTTTTTGTTACAATGAGATTTTTTTATAAGTAGAATATATTATTATGATATAAGAAATAGATATTAGGTAAAATATATAATATTTTATAAAAAATGAAGAAAGCGGTGGAAAAGTGCTGATTATATAGAGGGTGGATACCTTAGGCATCCATATAACTATGTATTGAACCCGTGACATATAAGACCTAATTTTTCAACTATTTTAAAAATCTAATTCTTTGTTACAAAATTTAAATCATTATTAAAGTTATTAAAGGAAAAGAGTTTTTATAATACACAATGTAATAATTTCGAGTTAGAATGAATTATTTAAGAAAAAACCTAAATACTATAAATATTTCATTTTCATTATGATTTTTCAAAAAAATTCTTTTGAAAATAACAATTAATTATTAAAATATAAACATCAATAAAACCTTGATTGTAGTATATTTTCGAAGTGATCTACATACTGATATGGTCTATATGCTAACGAATCACGTTAAAAGATTTTTTCCATTTTTTTTTTTTTAAGAAATCTAATAGAAAATCAACTTAAAAGAAAAAAAAAGAAAAGGAGGCTGAAAAACAAATAAAATCTAGAAACTTTTTATTTATCGAATAATTATTATCTCAAATCAAAGTTTTTATTAAACTTTTAGAAGCTAAGAAATTCCTTAAAATCTTATTGATTAGAATAAGCTTTGTTATATATAATAAAACGCTTAATCAAATTAATAAAATGGAAACAATTTATTCAATATAACATTAAAGTATTGAATATTCTCTTGTAGTGATAAAGTGAATGCTTCGTTAATGACGGATGCTGCCACTACAGGGTGAGCCTCGCAATCTACCTCACTCTTCTAGTGATACACTTACTGCTGTTACTCAGGTACAGTCCTTCTCATCTCAAATTTAACTGCTAGAGGCTCCGTTCTTCCTGGAAGACTCGAAAGAATTCCCACTCATCATAACAATAGCCCAAGTCTCAAAGTCTGGCCGATGGCGCTGTTTCGTCCATTGGCATCTTTTACTTTCTTTGGTTGACTCTACGTCCGACCGCTGAATTGGTGCCCATGACGTCTACAACAGTCTTTTTATACCGACAAGCAAAGTGATGTGGAAAATGGCCGGAATCGCTGTAAATATAGTAAGAAAGGATAATCCAGCCTGGCATATCCTATACAACCAACGATATTCAACATTACACAAGAGGTTATGAGATTTGAAACATCAAATCTCTATAAGAAGCATCCCATCTCTTGGCAGGAACCTGTATACCTTGGGAGCAAATCTGCTATATGTCGTCATGTCTTCAATACTTGCTGGTCGTAGGCTGGCGCAATTCTGTTCTAGAGAAGCACAAATTTTGATAACTTGACTCGTCTAAATCCGCTCGGTAGAGAAGAACTATCAAATTCGGCGTCAGCATGTGTCATTCTGCTGTCGCTCTTCGTGAGCTTGTGTCGCAAGTCCTGTTGATATGTTGTCGATCATCATCACCATCAATTGACGATCCCATCTGAATTTCCCATCTAAAATCTATAATCCTCAACCCTTATTGGTAAATTTGGGGGTTTCTCAACAAAGACTTCTATGCAATATTGTTCGTTCAAATATTGCCATTTTGCTTGTAGATTGGTTCGTTGAACGAAATTAAGGATATAATGATTGTTCAGTTTGGATTTTATACTCCGTCTCGATATCCGGAAATTCCCGTAGATAACCTTATCTGGTTATATAATATGATATTCATTCTTCTCAATTTATCCTTGACTGTGGAAGCAATCAAAGAGCAAAGTCGAAGTTAATCCATCTTAAGTTATAAATTACTCGGCCTTATATAAAAAGTCACCGGTTTAAATTGATGTAAGAACAATTGTGAAGAAAGAGGCCATCATCCACATCGATGGGATTGAAATCGGAAGTGAACCTCAAGAGCTTGGGAATACTCTAATGCTGTGTGACAACGACAAAATACTGGGTAGATTATGATACATAGTTACCATTTGATCATATTGAATAACAACGGCAATGATAATGACAAGATGTCAATCGCAATTAGTCACTATGAGATGTTAGATAGCGCCATGAATAAATTGTATCGATGGTATGATTTGTGGTAGTGTGAGATAAGCTTTAGATCCTAACTCTGAAATAGGATCAACAGCATACCGGTTTGTTGCTCTTGTTCTTTGACTTTGTCAGATTCCAAGTTTCTCGGTTTTCGTAGGCTAAGATTTGTATACCTCTCTTTTCGATATCTAATTAAGCGCATAACTATCCCCAAGTCACTTTTTCGTGTGTAATGGTTGAATTTACACATCGGGAAATATAAAATATGGCCCAACTAACCTACCTCCTTCTCAGCCCCAATTCCTGTTCATTATCCCCGTTACCCTATCAATAAACACCCATTCACTCACTCTTTCAAAAACTCAACCACTATCTATATAACTCAGAAGCAAGATGAAAGTTAAGGGAGCATTCTCCGTAAATTAATAGATAAAAAGGGCATAAAGAGATCTTTTCTTCCACCCTCGGTGTGAACGAAATTTTGTGCACATATCAAATATCAATAGCGTTTTTGAAATTCATCTATTATTTATTTGATCAATATTATCTTTTAAAAATAAGATCAAAATATTTGAATTATACTAATTTCTACACAACTCAATTTTTATTATATTCAAACAAGAGTTTGTTAGTATTGGGAGAAAGTATTTTCAAAGAATTTTTTTGGTGTGCACATAATTTCGTCCACACCAAGCCACCATACTTTCAAGACAACACAACTAACTCAATCACTCCTTACTCACAAGTCAATGAACCTGTCTTCTACCGCACACCGAAAAACATCGAGGATTCCATAGCTCCACTTGTGATGTTTCAGTTAATGCAAAAGCCCCTCCAGTAATCCCCATATCTTCGCCATTAAAATGAGATATCATACGAATTTTCTTAATATTTCGACAGTTAAAAAATACTTGCGGCTTAGCGAGCGATGATTAAAGGGGCGTTTTTCGGCAATATAAACAGCGTCCAAATATCCTACCGACATAACTGTGATCGCGTTGCCCCGTAGGACTCGATCTCATATCTGCTACAACTTCTCTTCCCAGACCACAATCAGAATTGAAATCTACTTACGTACAAATCATATTTCATCAATGTGATGACTTTTGCTTCGGCATGGATATTTTAGATTTGGAAATTGTATATATCGGAAGACGAAGAGATTTTATACTACGACTTCTCGATAACTCCTGATGGAACTTAATACACACAACCTTCAAGGAAAATGCTTCACCACTTTCAATCTAAATTCCCAATTCCGAGATTTGTTAACCACCTTCTATTTTAGTACGTGTGATTATCAGAAGACAACCTCAGGGAATTATATAAATACCCCCTTTCGTCCAGCCAAACGATGTAAGCAAAAAAGACATCCTCGACGGTTTGATATCAGGATCGAGATACAGTTTTCAATCAGAATAAAAACATTCTCATCAACTTCCTGGCGAGATTGGATATCGAATCATGGGATATTGAAAAGCGAAAAGCTCAGGTTCTTCACTTGCTGGTGATACGTGAATAATAGTGTTTCGTTATTTCGAATAGTGAGAGTAAAGATTCAAACGACAACAAGCGGAACTAGTAACAGCGACCTGATACAATAAACATCATACTCCTATCAACCTTCCCCTCCCTCCCTCCACCTTCTCCCATTCCCACATAAAAACGATATCTCAATCTCCCAAATCTCGAGAAAAATAGCAACCAACAAATCAAAATCCACAAAGACCTTTAGGGGCTTTAGGGGGTTTTCAGCAGAATGAAATCACTGAACCACACACAGATTGCAGTATCGATATTAATACCCCCTTATGCTCCCCCCTAACCCCCTCGCCCCTTTCACTCATCACCTCAACGCAAACCCCAAGCTCCAAGCTCAATCTCGGAATACCAATCATGATAAATCACATTGATTGACAATCAGAAAGGGAATGTAGGTACCATCACCCCCTCCCTTCTTCCTTCTCCTTCCGTCCCTCTTTCACTCTTCTAGACTCCGCTCTTCTCCTCTTTGCCCCGAATCTCTTTTCTCTACCCAACCCCAAAATTCAAACTCAACATCCACCAAGCTTCTCGTCATACTTCCACCAGTCTCGATTTATCGCTGGGATGGAGAAACAATTACAATTTCAGACTCACCCTCTTTGTCTACATGGTCAGAGAGAATGCATATGTATACATCTCATCCTCATTTCAGGTCTTCACTTTGGAACATTCAATGTCACAAAGAACCGATATGCATATTTGTATGAATGTTGAAATTTATGAATGAATGATACATGGATGAATGCAAGGTATCTACGATTAACTCCTTCTCAAACGTATTTTATGGTATCATGTTCAACTTCCTCCTCTCCTCTCCCCTTGCCCCTAACTATTCCACTTCAAAATCCACAACTCACACGTGCGCATTAAAAAGTACATCATTTCCATACCCTGCATTGATCGAATTAAAATAAATGATATCCCAAAAACGCCGAGCCACACTGATGCAACCTTTCATCCACCTAATCAATATACAATTCCGTATGTTTTCCCGGCGCAAGCCTTATCCATGTATTCCTACCGTGTACAGTTTATTAATTTTCGTTTCGGATCTCCATTCACTGGACTCGTAAATGGATTCCACTTCCGTCTCCTCATCATTCAATTTTCAGTCGAAAGCCCTCTTCCCGGACACACAACTCAAAGCACTCCTCTCAACGACACTCAATTTAAGCAGCCCACTCCACAACCTCCAACGCACACATAACCAAAATCAATGTACTCGGCAAAATCCAAATAACATAACTTTGGAAAAGTAATTTACTCATCACTCCCTCATAAACCCCATTGATTTGACAAATCTGCGCCAATTGCAAAGCACTAGGTGCACCCGTCAGCAAGAAGCAGACGATAACGAAAATAGGATCATCCAATATGCTAACTGGAACATATTTTGCTGTTAAAGCTAAAAGTGGTGCCATGATCAATGTTGGAAGCAACATCCTGGAAATCAAGGAAGCGATGAGAAGTTTGGTGCCAATTTGATTCTCTTCTGAATTTTCATCGAGAACATGTTGAGGAAGTGTATTTCTAGCAAGGTTTGCACCGAGGACGACTAAGATGAGGGGAACAGCCACACCTCCTGATTGAGAGACGGCTCGTGTAACGGAGTTGGCGATGAAAGATCCCTCAGCGAAGAAAAGGTGTTGAAGTTTTGGAATAGATGCGACAATAACAGCGAGAAGCATAGCCCAGAGAGGTGGATTCATAAATTCCCAAAGACCAGTTAAAAACTTGTTGGTAGAATTTGAGACCCTTGTAACGAGTCCTTGAGCAGGAGTTGGTAAAGCATGATAGGTATTGTGAGATGCTTTAGCGACGGTTCGTTTCGTATGGAATTTTGCCTTGGGGATCCAACCTCGAATTCCATCAGGGATTTCTGATTCCGCTTCAGATGGTGGTGTTCGAATACTTGGGAATGAAGTAATATCATCATTATTACTCGGTAAGTGATTTCCATTCGTAGGCGTGGCCATGATACCAGGTAATTTTGCAGGTTCTTCTTCATCTGAATTGTCATGTAAAGCGTGGGTAACTGGTGTTCTACCACCAAAATTGGAAGAGTTTGAGGATGATTCACCATTGTCGTCATTGTCTTCACCATCTAATCCAGGGATTAGAACAGGTTCATCTCTGTATCGTCCTTCTTCCTCATCCTTATAGGTTTCAGGTGGTGCAAGTAAAACGTGATAGCCCCAACTCCAACGAACTAGTTGACCTAATTGTTGAAAGATGAGAAGGTATAGGATACCTCTTGCGCCAACCTCATCGTCGTTATCTCCAGGTATCTTATCCCAATGTAAACCTTTTAATGTTTGCGACAACGAAATTACGAGGGAAATGGGCAGAGAGTTTGAATTTCCGAATACCTATCAAGACTATTAGCATTTCCATCAATCGACAGTCGGAGTAACAATAACATACACCCATAGCAGTAACAAAGTTGGCAGGTCTTTTTCCAAATCCAAATGCTTTACCAACTCCTACCGAAACCAGATATGATACCAGTGTTTGCACGATGAAGATGACTGGGATGACCGCGAGTTCAACCAATTTATCTGCCGTCAATTGAGATGCCAATTTGGTAAAGACTGTTCGATTCATTAGCTTTTATCCATACTTCTCCGTGTCCCAAGGTACCTACTCAAACAAGGTGTGAAGAGAGCAACATTTAAATTTGCAAGAAACTTCTGTTTGTCTGCATCGAACATTCCTTGTCGTGCCACGATATAACCCGGTAAACTAACGCATACGACTTCCATGACAGCTTCGAAGACTAACAGAATAAGATGGCCAAGGGCAGGATGTGAAGAATGATCATTTGCCATAGTGCCGAACGCGACATCCGTTAGGGATCGTGTTGAGATGGAAGATGCGCCGACATCGTTATTGGTAGCTAGATTGGCCAGTCGAAAGGAAGTAGGTGATGTAAAGAATCCCATGATGATTTGGATGGGATCGAATGATCAAACCAACGTCTGCGACGGAAATTGCGTGAAGTATGTGCGGTTGTTGATATTCGAGGTACTTTCGTCCTCTTTGACGATTGAGGTCTCCAACAATCTTCCAAGATGTTTGATAATGTTTTGGTATGTTTGAATGAAGGTTGTGAGATTGTTTTGGTTTATGTGGGAGTCAATCAGATAGGTTGATGGAGTAAAGTGCAATTATCTTCGCTATTTTACTCCTTTCTCCTTCTCTTTTCTTTTTCTCCCTCGAGCTATCGAACGATAAATATTGAGCGACGGCGGCTGTGTAACGACTGGGCAAAACTGACGTGGTTTTAGCTTTTCTTGGGACGGACCTGAATTTGCAAATGCGATAAGGCCAAGGATGGTATCATTGGTATGGTGCTAAGAAGTAGCTAGACTGCGTCCTGTGCCGTACCTTGGTAGATGATTACTTAGGGAAGATGTGGATGTTGATCCGTTCTCGGCCATTCAAGTCTTTACCAAGTCGGAGCAAGTCGCCGCGTGGACAAATGAAGTGCTTGCTTATGCTCGTGCTTGTGCGTATATTGTGTTTATGATGGGACTGAGTGGTTAGGTAGGTATGGGATGATCTGACGGTTTGATATTGGGAGTTGGAGAGGATTTCTTGAGTTACATGGAGTTGATGATTTTGATATTGATATTGATATTGAGGAGGAGGTAGGTATGGTACCTATAATATGGTCTGACAACAACAAATGAGGCAGTAAACAACTTGGATGTAAGAGTCATCAGTGTGAATATCAGAGCACGAGGGTCAAACAAAGAAGTTAATTGGAATTCAAGATTATCAAAAAGTTAATTGAGGCGTCAGATATTCTTGGAATGAAAGCAAGTGATGATTGGTTGAAATATGATGTTGTGGTAGGTATGATAAAGAGATTGGTAGTAATAGTCAATTGAGTTGATATGAATTGATAAAGTGTATTGGATTGAAGATGATGGATGGATGGATGGATGGATGGATGGATGGTATATTCACATAAGTTACTCATAATTGTCGAGTCCTTCCCGACTCTACATATATACTTCACGTTCCCTCCTCACTCACGGATCACGGTACACAGTAACAAGGCTTCATGCAGACGCAGTAAGTACATTGGTCACAATAATACTCTAATAACCTCTCCTTCTCGGTCTTCGGGCCAAGACGATAATGCTACCTCAATATTGTATCTAAAGGATATATGATTATCGTCCCTCAGTATCTATTATATAAAGAAAAGCTACTCGGCATTTTCTTGTGCTTCTTATTGACATGTCCTTTGGTACATTGACCATTGAGATGTCAATGACTAGAAATACAGGTAACAAATAGTACTCAGCTATGTGATGTATAACAAAAGATGAGAAATACTTCACATCATACTTCGTGGTGTGTAACTTTGTGGTGCTTGTGATGCTTGGGTGATGCTGGAGATGATGAAATTGTTGGCTGGAATGATATCAAATCTATGGAGAAGAGAGGAGAGGAGAGGCGAGGACAGGAGAGAGGAGAGGAGAGGGGATCCTTTTTTCATTCGAACCCAATTACCATTCAAATCAAGTCAATTCAGCCCAGCTTACAGTCTCCTCACCTCTTTTCGCTCTTCTCCGTATAAGACTGCAATGAGATACCCTCTCTATCACATCCACTGTTTGTTGTTCACTGTTCATTGTTCGTTGTCCGTTGTCCATTGTCCATATCACCATCAAAATCAATCCAACTTGTCCTCCTTGTGTATGGTCGGTCGGTCGCTCATTGATAACAAGCGATACCCAGCCACTACTCACACACAGCCACCACGCAAATCACTTGGGTATGCCACAGTGCCTTAGTGCCTCAGTGCCTCAGTGCCACAACAATGACGATGGAACTTTTCCCAAGTTTCAAACCTCACCTGCACTCTCAATCTCACTCACTCCCCCAAAAACTCCACAAATTCTTGGCCCTTCCTTGTTTATAAATTAATCACTGACGTTAACTTGCATGAAGAACGGAAAGGAAATGTCAATGCAATCAATTCCATCATATCCAGTCTCGCCAGTGTTACCCACTTGAGCCACTCACTCGATAAGTTGGCATAATTCCAATCATGAAGAAGAGATCTAAACAGTGAACAAGATAAGATGCTTCAAGGGAAAGATGTTGGTAAAAGCCGCCATGCCTACCTAGTTTCCAGGGAAATAACAACGAGAAGGGAAGTGCAACAAACCGTGTGGGAATATCAATGCGGTCCTGTTTTGATGAAATCCGGATTGAATACCGATTGGCACAGTGATCTATCGAATCATCTGTCAAATCATCTATCAACATTTAACGTCGAAGTTAGAGGGAAGAGTATAAATTTTGACCACTTGTACCTACCGGACCCTTCATTTCGGCTGTACCATCTTCATGTAATGAAAGGTTAAATATAGTAGGCCGGCGCATGTTGATCGATACATTAGTACTAATAATAATAATGGAGCGTCTCCCTCAGCCCCATTCTCCTTATATTGAGACTGAGTTGAGAACTTGGGAAATGATATCAATAGTATCAAGATCCTAGTTGATATAACCTTCATATTCTTCTTCTCATTCGTACGATGTCTTATCGAGAGGAATTATGACGGGATGGGGGTTCTTTCTTTTCTTCAAACACGTCATCCAGGGTCTCAATCACCCAACGTAGCAAGGATATGGTAAGGATATGGTAAATATATGGTAAATATATGCAAAATACATGGTAAATATATCGATCCAGGAAGGGTCCAAAAGTGGTCAAGAAGAGTATGTAGATGTATATCACTTCAGTGATCGCAACGTCAAAGATTTGGTAAGTTTACGTAGATAGTCCAACGTGTCGTAAGTTGATCTACATGCACTTCATGATTCGAATCATACCAATTCTTCTCCAGACTCCACAATCTGTGCAAATGGTACAAATTTGATCCATCTCCAAAGCAATTGATCCACATTCCAAAAAGTTTGGACAATTTCTTTCGTATGTGGCGTGAACTCAAGATTGATAGTGCGTGAGTGGGTGAGTGTAGAGCTGGCTCCGGTTTGTTACAATGGAGATTGGAAGGTTGGATGGAGATTGGGGATTGGAGTTTGAAGTTTGGAGATTGGAGAAATTTGAAAAAAAAAAAGAAAAAAAAAAAATTTGAGAAAATCGAGAAAATGTCATTGATTTCCAATCCAGTGAAATACCCATCTCCTCGCTCATTTGAACCAATCAATTTGAATCTTTTCATGCAATACTACATTGGTACAAATGCCACGGTGCTAGGTATTTTTTCTACGAATTATCACTCTTCATCTCCTTCTTTAACCTTCACTCCAGCCAGATACATATCAACGATTCACTCTTGTGATTATCCCCACCCCTCATCAATGCCCCTCCACAAGATCGATTTTCCTTCCTTCGCTCTCTGATTCAACGTCATCGTGCTTCAGATGTTTCCCCTTCTATCGTTTCTATCATTTATTATCTTTTATTCGATAGATCAATTGAACAAATGAATTCCATCTATTCTATATATGATATAGGATTTACTTTTTACATTTTACAATAATATAATAAATGCCTATGAATATAGACTGACATAAATCGATATAAATATAAATATATATAAAGTATAAAGTATCAATATAAAGATAGATTAAATTTAATAACATCTAGATTTACAAAAGAATTATCGATATATCGAGTTAAAACAAACAAGATAATATAGATTATTATATGAGATCGAAGTTTAAAACTCTATTTTACTGAAATTAATTTAAAGATTAGTATCTAGATAATAATAATTAACTATCTTTTCTTTTATTCATATATTCTTATTCTTATTTTATAATACTAATATCGTCTAAACTCGATAAACCGAGATTCTACTTAATCGTATATAATCTAGTATGTTATCGATCTCCTCAGTCGAACTTATTAAAATCTAATAATTCTTTTACTTTTTTAAACGATTCACGTACTATAAGTACGAGAAGCTCTTGATATAGATTTTATATAATTAAAATTAAAAGATCTTATTAGCTTAGATATATTTCTCGTACTGAATTATGTTTGAAGTCTAATTTTTAGAGCAAAATATCAATTGTTAAATTCAATAATTATTTGTTGAAAAATATCAGAATTATCTCTTTTACTTTAGTTTGTGGGGCGAGGCTTATATGCTTGGCTAAATGCGGTTAAGAAGAATCTCAGTTTGTCAAGTTTATACGATACTACTGTATATCAATAATTGTAAGGGTGTGTGGTTACGGATCACCTACCACTTACGTTCTCTCATTGCTAACATCAAGATATTTTTGAATGCTTTTTTTGGTGGGAGAGGATAAGAGAGGATAACCAGAATCTCTTTCACCAACTTCCCACCTACTGTGATTCCGACCTACTATCCCATACCATACAATAACACCTTTACCATGTATTCCATAATCTCATCAAGAACCTAAGAAATAAATATCTTGGAATTCCATGAAAACTTCTCAATTCAATCTCTATCACTACTACCTACCATTCTGATACTCTCACTACTCTTACTACTCTTACTACTCTCACTACCCTCACTACCCTCACTACCCTCACTACTCCCACCACTCCCACCACCACTTCTACTTGTCCTAATTATCATTTCCCCTCATTATTAATCAAAGCTTCGTCCCGTCCCAAATAAAGAAACCTAGACCTCAGTCTCCAATCCATCTTTTTGCCAACTATTATAAACCACTCATTCGGCTCGACATATCGGGAGTGAAAGATTCGAAGAGAAAGGCAGAGAAAGGTAGAAAAAGGAGAAGACCAAGAAGAGAAAAAAAAGGCCAGGAAAAAAGGAAGAAAAAAAAACAAGTAGAAACGGCGTCCCCGGCATCTTAAGCTTCGACCAGCCACGACCAAAGTGCAAATCAGTCGACAGCTTCATTTCTTCGTCTCGAATTGCCCCAAATATTCTCCTCGCCAAAAATTGAGACTCGGATTCGTTCGCAGTCCAATATACCAACTTGTAGCTCAACAACTCGACTATTTCCTTAGGGATAGCATAAACTCCCAGAGACCCAAACAAAGTTCACACGAGTGGAAATCAGAAGAACTACTAGTAAATATTTGGTCTAGGTATATCTAGTATATGCTCTAGACCAGCCTTCCCTCTTCTCGATCGGAATATTTGCTGTCCAACAAAGTACCGATCATTCTGAATCTCCGTACGGCAATTGTGAAGCCTAAATCCATTTCACCAGTGTCCATTCTTGAGTCTTTGACCAGTTTGATTCTTTCAAAAGGTGAGTCCTTCAATCTCTGTTCTGCTATCCGAATTATACTTTCGCCAAGAGAGATATCAATCACTCACTCCATTTACTAACTAATTCTTTTCACACCAGAAAGATCGACAATAACATTGAATTCTTACCCACAACTCATACTTTCTCTCGAATGCGAACAACCCTCTTGTCAGAATCATGGCAGATATTCCTCAACTAGATACGATGGTTCCTCCGGGCGATTCAATCGATTTTGCTTTTAAAGATACCTCTCCTCAAGAAAAGCCTACAGATGATCAAACAAACGAAGCTCCCACATCACCTGGTTCTTCGAAACCTCCTACCATACCGTCTCTTCGACCTGCCTCAGATTCCGAGGGAATAGCCACCATGACTGCATCTTCTACACCTCTTGGTATGTTGCAGAATGCCAGAAGACCAAGACCTGGTCCATCGATACCAGGAGGAGGTAGATCCTCGCAAGCAGGCAGACAACCTGGTGGTGGTTTACCTACTTCCATGGCAGAAAAGATGAAAGCGTTTCACGCATCAAGACAAGGCGTACCTTCTCCACGACCACAGTTACCCGCGACAATTTCATCACCGGGGGTCCCAGCTTCACCTGTCGTAGATGGATTACCTGGAGGATTACAATTACCACCCAACATGCGACCACCACCACAAAACTTTATTTCCGCTCCGGTCATTCCGAAAATGAAAATGGGTGGTGGTGGATTAAGCGCAAGAAGAGGCTTGAAATTACCTGGTGGTCTACCTCCAGCTCCAGCCGCTGCGCCAGGGTCCGAATCAAACGGTGCACCGAACACTGCAAATGGAGGTTCTATGTTTAATCAATTTGCAAAGTATGTTGACACGGAGAAAGGGACATTGAAATTTGCAGGAAAAGCTGTTATTCATGGAGGTGGTATCGATTTTGCAAATGGTACAAATTTCAATATCTCTTTGGATGAGGTTGATACATTAGAAGAATTGGGTAAAGGAAATTATGGTACCGTTTACAAAGTTCGACATGCAAGACCAAGAATGCGCAAACCTGGATTGGGTCTCGCAGGTAATAAATCATCTACAACGGACACCGATGATAACGAAGTGAAACCTGGAGGAGATACAACTGGTGTGGTAATGGCAATGAAAGAACTTCGACTGGAACTTGACGAAGCTAAATTCGCGGCCATCATCATGGAATTGGACATCCTTCATAGATGTCTGAGTCCTTACATTATCGACTTTTACGGTGCATTCTTTCAAGAGGGAGCTGTTTACATCTGTATAGAGTTCATGGATGGAGGGTCGATTGACAAAATTTACGGAGATGGTATTCCCGAAAATGTCTTGAGGAAAATCACCTATGCAACAACTCAAGGTTTAAAAACTCTGAAAGACGAACACAACATCATTCATCGAGATGTCAAGCCAACGAATATTCTCGTCAACACCAAAGGGCAGGTCAAAATCTGTGATTTTGGTGTTTCTGGAAACTTGGTCGCTAGTATCGCAAAAACGAATATTGGATGTCAATCATATATGGCACCAGAAAGAATTTCAGGTGGTGGAATTTCACAAGCTGGTGCAAATCCTGGAGGTGGAACCTATAGTGTACAAAGTGATATTTGGTCCTTGGGATTAAGTGTTATTGAGTGTGCAATGGGTAGATATCCATATCCACCAGAGACATATAATAATATCTTTTCACAATTAAGTGTAAGTTTTTTGTGTTCTATTTCGTGTATCTTGAGGTTTGAATCTAATATAATGTAGGCGATTGTCGATGGTGAACCACCCGATCTTCCTGCAGAGGGTTTCTCCCCAACCGCCCGCAATTTCGTCCGAGGATGCCTTAACAAAATTCCAAATATGCGTCCTACATACAGCGATCTACTTCAACATCCGTGGTTGGCTGAGCTTTCGAAACCAAACACAATTTCGGAAGAAGATGAAGAGGAAGATGAAGACCAGGTCGATGTGGGCAGTTTAAGTCTGGAAGATGGTGTAAAACAAGATGCATCAAATGGTATCCTGACAGGAACCGAAGATTCGGAGGTTGCAGAATGGGTCAAAAATGCTATTGAGAGGAAGAAATTAGGTCTCATGGGTACACATGAACAACCCGCCCTACATAAGGCGCCTTTGGATACGGTTAGTCCGTTGCCGAGTCCGAGGGAGTAAGGCATTGAGGGATTGGTGCAAGGTAAATGAATGAGCTCATAAATGCGAAAGAGAAAGATGATTTTACATGGCATGGAATGGAGTTTCGGGTGGGCGCCATTACAATTTTTGAACGATTGACAAGCTGGCAGTATGCAGACTCTACTTTGAGATCCTAGAAGTGCATAATCTGAAAGGGCACACGATTTGTACATTTGACACTCTTACCTTTTCTTTTTCTTTGTTCTTCTCTTTCTGTCCTAGGAAACGAAAACGTATCAAATTCTTTTCTTCTTTTTTGATGATGCATAGCATGTATGATGGGTAATTAGGCAATAAATGAAACGGACTATCGTATTCTTTGAATGAAGAATGATTTGGGGTATGGGGAAATGATAGGAAATGAAATGAAATAAACGGGGGGTTGGGAGAGGAGGAGGGATAGGAGAAAGATAGATACCTTTGAGATTAATGAAATGACATGAATGGATTGAAATGACATCAAAAATTTCATGGAATGATTGAGCAGTGGTGAATTCTAAGACGTCTGGAGAAAATAAGTGGTAGGTAGGGTCAGTGATGGGTTTGGTATCGGCTTGGTATTGGATTGGATTATCGGTGAATCTATCTGAATTGGAGTCGCTTACTTGGGATTTCATATTTTGGCTTTGAGATGGATGGGTGGTTTGGTTTGGTTTGGTTTGGTTTGATACAGGATTTTCGTATTTCTGCAAGGGATTGAAACAAGAAGTAAAGAGAGATCAGAATTTGTACTTTGAGCAGGTTTTTTTGTTCTTCTGTACGGCAGCTCTCTGTGGTAATGTATCTTCATAGAATTTGCAGTGATACTAACGTTTATAGAAACAGCTTGAGAGGCGTCCAGAATATCATCAGAATTTAATATCATTCCTTGCTGTATACGATGCAAGTATGAGAACTCATTGACTCAAAGAGTCTTCACTTCTAGTTGCCGATAAATATTGGCCGGACATCTGGAGAGGTAAAGTCTGGTGGAACATGTGATGTTCTAAATCATGCATTATATATCGGGTAAAATGATACTAAAAGCATCATATTCTTTCAATAATGACCAGGTCTTCTTTCACTGCTAAGTGATTGTTTAGTTAGAGTTTGTCCCATTTATCTTCAACGAAAGCCATCTCCCATAGTTGAGGAGATCTGTGAAGGTTAACAAAATGATTTTATCTACTGGAAGTGAGAAGTCACTGCTCAGTAGTGAGCACTCTTGCTTCCAGGCTCGCTTTGAGGACCTTGAGTTGGGTATGACCAGATACATCTCCGGGGCTAGAAATCAAGTCATCGTAGCGTGGTCTTTGCTTGTATACACTGTTTTCTCGAAATACCTAACATGGAGTATTCAACACACTCTTTTATACCCGAGTTTATCTCCCTGTGGAATAACAGATTTCATGTTGTAGTTGCTACACCACTCAGTGCTAGCACGGGATGTATATTAAAAGAGGGGTAACACCCGAAATTTATAACCAAACAGTATCTTCATAACTCCAGATTATACAAACCCGGACATCCCTCTCCCTTACCGCGGAGTTCAAAGTCATGCCCTCATGCTTTAGCGTGGCATTCACGATCATATAGTCACACGACTCGTGGAGTATTTTCGTCTGATGTCTCATTTGGTGATACAAGACACGAAGATTGAGGTCGAGCCAGATTACTTGACATTGGCCCTCCCGATGTCAAATCGGCTGTATGGTTCATGAGGAATGAATGGAAGCAACGTTTCTTTTCTTGAGTACCAAGAATCGTACTAAATATCTTGAAGCTATGTTATAGAAAGACACTCCCCCAAGATTCCCGCCTTTTCTTGATCTTTGATAGTTTCTTCTTTGAACTTTTTACTGCGCATAAGAAACTTTCTCGTCGACATATATCTAAAACTCACATTCAAAAATTCGCACCAACGATCTACATCCACACTTTACAATGTACCCACTATCCATCTTCATCCTCTGGCTGCCAGCTCTTCGGGCTGCCTTTGGAACACCCATTTTAGTAAGAAATCTCGCCTCTCATTTTTCCCCCTAATGATCTAAAATTCACTCCTAACCATTCTCATAATACTCGCGCAAATTTCGTAACTAACTCCTCCAAGAGACTTCCCACATCCAGCGGAAATATCACAGCATACAGTAACAATGCCCATATTGTAAGTATACATGAAGCGCGACTCATTCCATCAAGTCCCAATGAAATCACTAACAGCTGTCACCTGGCCAGGAGTCCCATCTATCGAAAAGATCTTTAGATTCCAATAAAATTGTTGAGTGTCCCGAGGGTTTTACGCCAAGGGGGGGGAGTAGAATAGTTACGTGTGTTGCTGTTCATCTCAAATCGGAGAGGTAAAACCGAGAGGTTCATGAGCATGTTGTTTGAACATCAAAGCAAACAACAAGGGAGGAGTTTCTGTGGGTGTTCAGAATCCACTGGAAGGAAGGAATTTTCTACTATTTGGAGATTCCCGAAAACGCCAGTGTGATGGGATTTGGATACAAAAGCTTGCATAGACTGACTTGCGTGCAATATGATCTTAAAGTGTGATGTGAAAATAATGGGGTCTGTGAATTCAGGGAAAGAATTTGGGCAAAACCTTTGCGGATCTAAACATGTACAGATGTTATTTCTTGGAATGTATATCTCGTGGGCTGGAAGCCTTGACGCTCCATATTTAGTTTGACGGGGATTTAGGGAATGATTGATTTGGAAAATGGATATAATGTCACAGAGCAAGCTACATATTTGTGTTAGGAAACAAGCTCAATACAAAAACAATCCAGCACGCTCTCCCCGGGAGTGAGAGGAATATACTATTTCGGTGAACGGAGCAGAGTCACGGAAATATAGTGAAACGTATTGAATGATATTCGTGAGAGATTCCCTTCACTCTCTACCTGTGACCTTTGCTTGGTTATAATGCATCTCCCTTTATAGCACTTGCACGAGATTCGTAGAAGTGTAACGCACCTCCATGTCTTCTCATCCCTAAACAATTTCTGAATGTTAGTCGCATGCGCTGCTAATCCTCTCCGATGTCAGGATACGGTAGCCTGAAAAAGTTCTGACAATGTCTACTAAATGTTCAGAAGGCTTCAAGATTAAATGTTGTTTGGCTTTAATTGTTTGACTTCAACAACCCAATAATATATAATACACCAAAGCTGGTACGGCTCCCACTCTAAACACCATGCATCTCCGTGTCCACTATCTCACCACTCTCTATTCCCGGGTCATCAACAACATCCTCAACTATAAAATCGTCCGGGATTCTAAATATTTCCAAAGACCTTTGTGCGTTCTCGTCCGAGTGCCACTCTGTGGCATGTTGATTATAATTCTTTTCATAACATTCCTCAGAGCAGAAAAGAGCCTTATGCCCACTAACCATGCAAACTTTGCACAAACACATCCCGTCATGTGATACCTCCTCGTCTGCACTAAGTTCCGAAAGACAACAATCTTTCCAATGGGCACTCAGGCAGTAGTGATCGGATTTATCGTGATCTTCATGGTCCAGAAGCGCATGACTAGGAGAACAATAATAAGTCCTTGAATGATCTCTATCTTCTGGAACTTTGGACGCAATCCAGTCACATAAGATGCATTGTATTGCACCTTCTGGTACGGATAGATCCACATCTTCATCACAGCCATCGTACGAGCAAAGCGCTCTACTCTCCTTTTCCACTTGCTGATGATGTAGATGTTTGAGTGAATCTTTCTCCGCTTTCTTTGCCTTTGCTTTGAGATGCGCAGATTGTGCAAGGTTAAGTTCATTCAGGCGGTGCTGTAACTGTGCTATCTCGGTATCCTTCGTGCGAGCACTTTCTTTCTTCATGGCGGCAACAACCTCATCGTAGGGAATTTCATTCTCAAACATTCGGGCATATTTACTTTTATAATTTCGCACGCTGATAGAGTCCGATTCCAGAGGGCTGCAGTAATATGAGATGTAAATTGGAATTCGTTGTTTACGAGTGGTAGTGTCGTGTAAGTGAAGGATAAAGTCTATTTGGTCTGGGTTTGGACATGTCTTGATGTACTCCGTTAGGTAAGCATTCAAAACTTTTGAGATATTTCTCCCTTGATCTAATTCCATTGCGATGCGGTCCTTGAATTCAATGATATCCTCAGAATCATCCGGTCTATGTGCACAAAGATCTTTCTTTAAATGTGCCCGAAATTCGTGATCTACTCTTGTGTGAATCTCGTCGAGTCTGTGGACTTTAGGTTGTTCGAACATCGACTGTAACTCTGCTTTGTAGTCAAATAGTTTAGAGTACCAACGATCTGGATCTTCTGAGAGATACCAATCCTGATAAGCTTTGCGAGTCTGACGATCCTCTCCGATACAACTTTCGCAATCCTTATGGTCAATGGTATGTGGTGTTGCAAAGGGGCTCTCGTAAAACTTTTTGATACTTTCAAGAGTCTTTCTGAGAGCTTCATGATCAATGCGATAGTTATCTGCATGTTCAAGACGCTCGCCCAATGTCAGAGGATAAGTTTGACCTTGCGGCCTCAATTCAAACGAAGTATCTCTGTGATCTAGGTCAGGAAAACGCGCTGTCACGTGAGTGTCCCGACTTACTCCATGACCATTTAAACATGCACCTCATTGAAATTGAAGTCAACTAAGGGTCCGAATTCATCAAATCCGGTAAGATCAATAGTTCCAAGTGATTTGTCGATGGCTAACAAGTTTGTCAATTATGAAGAATTCAATCTTGTTAGTTGCTCAGATGTAATTGTATATAACGGCTTAGGGAATAATGCTCTTTAGAGCTAGCGGCCGCTGGATGAAAGACGGACCGGGTAAGGTTAAGGTTAACCTTGAACGTTCAATACACTTAGGTATTCTTTCTAGCACAACCTGTCAATCAACACAGAATGGTAAGTTTCTCTACAATTCAATCCTATCTTCGTGATCGCGTTGCATTCGCGACTCGTGTTTCTCATATATTTCCAATAATATTGCCAAGATAAACAACAAAATCATTACTGATACTTCCTTGGGTATAGGCAGACAAACTTCGCGCGCAGCAACAGCTCGAACAACTCCAGCAGCGTTATGTTGGAACGGGCCATGCTGATACAACAAGATTCGAATGGACGAGTAATATTCAAAGAGATTCGTATGCCTCGTATGTGGGCCACCCGCCTTTGTTGAGTTACATGGCAATTGGAATGGGAAGTCCCAGGGAGATTGTCAGGAAAAATATGATTGAGGTGTGTAATTTTGTACACCCCAAGTCTTTTTATTTAGACTTAGACATTGTTGGATATATAAAAGTAGGATTCAAGATGGAGACTAACATTCAACAGAAAATGATACAACCAGTTGGAAAGCCCCCCGAGGTGCAAGATTAGCGATCTTTTTTTTGGCGTGGTCACTTCCTGTGTAAAATGCAGATGTACGTTCGAGAACCTGCTAGTAATGTTTATAGATGTGATTTTAACCATGTTTATAGGACATCCTTTCAATTGAAAATAAGACGCCGCATATCGATAACACTTATGGACATGTCAAAATGGTATCGGAGTGCGGAGCTAGTGGAGGATTGATCGAATTGATATCGGAGAGGAGTCATACTATGGCGTTAATGGCGCAAACATATAATGGGAGTCAGATTGATATCGTGTAACGAAGCTTTGTAAGGAGAAGAACAATTCCACAACTTCTCACTCGCAATTGAAGAAATATTACACCGGACGGCGTATTTGCAATAGCCCAATCTCTCACATACCCCCTTCGGAATTTGATGTTTCCAATGATGATGAATTGACCATAATTCTGTATGGCGTAAGTAGAAACCACTGAATAATTTCTTCGTCTGGATTAGTTGTGAACATGGTTTAAACTCAATTTACTACGGTACTCACACACCTTACATTTCTAGATGTCTTATGAATTAAAGTTTTTCCCATCACTCAATTTAAGAGTGTTTCATAATTCGAAAAATGTCCCAAACTACTTTGCTCGAGCATCCAAAACTCCGTGACCCTGGTATGTGCACTACGTTTAGTAGCCGAATAATCAGATCTTCCCAAAATAACGCCCGCAGTTACCATTCCGTTCAATGCATCGATTGTTTATTCATCATCGTCATTATCTTCTTCTTCCGCCGTTACTCGTCGCGGCCTTCCCCTCGCGGAAACTCTCCTAGAGCTTGGTGCTCCGTTTTGTTCGAGCACTTCCGTTCCTTCTCCATTCTCTCCATGAATTGCCTTCCTCTTCCCTAGTCCCAAGCTACGCTCCAATCGCTTATCGAGGTCTTCTGGAGCATGCTCGCCATAAACCTCTTTCACAAGTCCTTGCACACCTTTCGAACCGATCTCCATCCTTCCTCGAGGCCCTACCCTCCATTCGATCAGTTCCTCTCCATCACTCCTTTCGATAGTTCGGATTATGTAGTTTTGTTGCATCATCTTCTTCAAGATAAGAGTCGTCTTATCCAGTGGCAGGTTTGTTTCCGCATTCAACTTTCTTAGAACTGACATGAGCTTGCTCTCTGTCATCGTTGAGTCAGGGCTCAGCATTATGACAGAAACCACCGTTGTATAAAATCCTATGTATGTAGCTTCATCCCACTGGCTGATAACTTTGGAAGGCTGAATTATCGAGGATGATCGGTATTCGATGGTTAGAACACTTGTGAGAATGTATGAGGAAGTTGTCGTGGATTTCGATTTTCTGCTAGCCTCCTCTGAAGGGAGGCAAATCAGTTGAGAACTTAACAAGGGTAAGGTTCAAAGTTACTCACTCAATCGTCCTTTAACAGTGACATTTTCTTTCGCAGGGAGTTCGACCATTTCCATGCCAAATATGATTCTCAGCGATTCTTGTGCCGGCTCAAATATAGATTTAAAGGATCTCGATTGTGCTCCGAGAACCTTCTCCTTGATACCAGTTCTTGTAATTGGTAAACGCTGGAATTCACATGCCAAGGCATATCTGACCAGCTTCTTCACAACTTGATCCAAGGACTCCTCCCTGTCCAAGCCCATGCCTTCACCTGTTGCATCGTGTTCATCGTCGTCGCCATCCTCTTCTTCTTCTTCTGACTCTGGATCTGGGCGGTGGCGTTGCTGAGTATGTCGAGGTGTTTCTTCTCCTGACTCTTCATCCTCTCTAATTTGCTGGGATAAGTTAGCTGTCAAGCGCGGGGTCATTGAAAATTAGAAAGAGTAAAATGGGTATAACTTACAACATGTCGCTCACCTCTGCGGGAACTGGCTGGCATATTGAGTTTTCTAGGTGTGATCGTTCGTAAAATTAATATTGTAAATTTGTTTCCATGGTAATGGCTCTTATAACTCTTTCCTAAGGAGCGGGAAAACTTCACATAATTTGGGGAGACGCGACCGACCGCGTTTGATCGGAAAAACTAATGCGGAGAAAAATCGGCCGCCTTCCCCGTTTCTCAAAAAATATGAAGATTTCCATGAATGGAAGGAAGACAATTATAACTTTCCATCGACAAATTTCCAATCCGCATACATGATTCGCCGACATATATCTGCGGCGCACATATGCTTGAGATGCCAAATCCGATTAGATCGAAGGCCTTTACCATTCTTAGCCCGAAGAGCGTATTCTACCGAATTAAATACAGATCATGAAGGCAATGGGCTACAGGCGTCAAATGTTCGATCGCAGGAGGGTCAATTGGATAGCAATGGAGACACGGAGTCACATAACAAGGAAAATGATATAGACACAGCGAGACCCAGAGATTGGCCAACAGAACAGCACAACAATATTGTTATAAGAAGACATTATGTTGCGATGAAGGCTCGAAGACCAAGTCGCGGCGTTAAACAGACCAAATCAATAAAACATACCAAACCAGTGAAAGAAATCAAAGAATCTAATCCCAAGATCTATGGACATACTGGAACAAAACAGGTTGGAAGCAGTGTGACATTATCAGGTGTGGATGCATTGGGGAAGAACGCTGAAGTTCTGGTCTTGCGAGAGTCGAAGGTGAAATTTTATAAGGCGAACAATAAGAGACCTCTTGGTGCAAATCCAACACCCGAACATATTGATATTCTAGCTAGACTGCAAAGCGAAAGAGGAATAGTCTCTGCGGAAGATATCGAAGCACATATCAATGAATGCAAACCTGCCGAGGGAACTATACAAACATGGGACGACTTCAATGGTCTCGTGCAATTATTGCAGAGAAGTTTCACAAATCCTCAAATGAAGAAGTATATCCAGTCATATCCTGAGGAAGAAAGAATGAGAAAGGTGCCATCTCTCGGTGTTGGAATTTTATATGACGAAAACGCAATTTCCCGAGCCACTCCGTGGGTACCAGAAATCTCCCCTATAAACCAGCCAGTCGATGACAATCCCTTGCGGGGATACTCCCCAGCATCCTATAATTCCAAACAAAATATGGCGGTAAGGATCTTAAGGGAATGCTGGCAAATAGAAGTTCCGGAACTTGTTGATGGGATAGGTGAAGTCGAGGTTCAAGTTCAGATACAGGATCTAGACTTTCTAAATAGTGCGTAAAAGCAGACTTTGTTTCTCTCCACAACTCAGCTGATTTAGTGTGATATCTAGGCCAAGGATACATGGAATCTTTGATCAAACGATATTATCTGAACGACCCCGAAAAGATCGAAATATATCGACCTCGTCAAGTTCTTCGCATCACCTCGACTCGAGAAAAGGCTGCCCTCATTATTGCTGAGATCCAGGATGGAATTCGAAGTATCAGTAGAGAGAAATTTCAGTTGAAAGATTTATGCTTTTCTCATTACATCAGAGGGTGGGAGAATAGGACTCTCACTCCAGAAGTATTGGCCAAACTTGGTGAATTGACTAAAACTGATATCAGAAGATTACCACATCAAGAGCCGATTGTTAGTGTTCTTAGATTTCATTCCACGTTATATGCACTAACTATCTACAGCTTCTGATTTCATCAATGGTTACCGATCAAAAGACAGATTTGTCAAAACGGGCTGACGTAGTGAGACGTCTGTTACTAGATCTAGCCCGCTTCGATGGGTCTAATCACAATTCGAGGAAAGTTGGGTTGCGAGACTTTAACGAGTCTTCTCCCACAGTGGACTTGCCTGGAGGTTTTGTTAGATATCCAGGATCGCGCGAGCTTTCTTGGCATGAAAGGCTTCGTACGTGGAGTCGATGGACTACAGCGACCCCTAAGTCCGTAGCCATCGATAGTCCAACTGAAACGACTGAATACACCTTTCCTTTCAACAATGTGGACGTAAAACTAGCTGGAAAACCTCAAAAGAACCCCGACCCTGTAGGAGCCGAATTTTTATGGTCTCATGAGTATTCACCCTCTACCACAATTAAAGCCGGAACTATTTTACACAATATAAGTGGCCATCGGATTGGAAAATATATCGATAACGACATGGAGTATTCAAGGGGGCCAGCCGCGATATCCCCCGACAAGACATTGAATATGATCAACTTGAAGACTGAGATGGATAATGGATCAATCCGAATATTTTCCTCGCAAGCGCCGAATCTGTCAGGACTCTTTCAATCAGATCATATCAAAAATGGACAGTTCAATAGTGCAAACCAGGAACTTGTTATGCAATTCAAACCTAATCCATCGGCGCTGTGTCCAAATGGCGACCCAATTGGGCCTTCCGCTTTCAATGATTTTCCTCCAATAGAGATCTCTTTCATCATCAATCGAGAATCTTTTGAAGTAGAGTTTCGGGAGCTTCATGCTATTGTCTCCACCGAGACAGCGGATTTGATGCTCCCTGAACTCAAAGCAGATCTTCAATTTCAAAGAAGGATTCGCTCAAGAATGTTATTTGATGAATCTAAATCAAATAGTGGGTTGGATGTTCTGAAATCCGCCGCCATTTCTGTGAAGAATTTCATTCAAAACTCTCAACTAGATTTAGCCAGTGAGCGACAATTGGAAACACCACCGAAATTAGTCATTCCCCTCGCTAAACATCTTTGTGCTAATGATGGCTGGAAACGCATGAATGGCCGGCCAAGATTAGGTGTCGATGTTGAGTATTTGTTTGCCAAGCTTGAATACAGAAAGAAGACAACTTACAATTTCGACAATCATGAAATATGCTGCACGAGTATCGAAGCAGGAAAAGCCGGTGGTTCACGTTTGGAATTGAGTCTTACATCTCGATCCATGCCGAATCGAGATGAATTTAACGAGACTATGAAAACAGCGTTGAAGATGGTACAGTTGATGGATATCAAGAATTTCACAAGTGTCTATGGACAGGTGAGAGAAACGTTTCCAGAACGAAAAGAACCAGTCTTGGGCCCTGATGATTTCAAATACATACCCAAGAGGCCGAGTGATTTCTTGGACGTGAAAAGGCTTTACGAAGAAGATGGTGAAAAAAGATCCAGGTTCGACAGTGAACCGGCTAAGGAGTAGGTCGATGAATCGCATATGTCGTCGAATAAAGGCCAGGAATCTCAAGATCTTGAAAGTGGAAGATGGCAACTGTTCATTGGATTTTAAGTTACATGGTTATAAACATTGTAAAATGTTGTAATATATGACAATATGAAATAGAAAGGGATCTGGAGTCAAAAAGGAGAACATAGCGGGCATTGCTGTCGGTCCTCTATACACCCATCAGAGCTCCTTTGTTAGATACTAGATGTTACTTGTAAACACTCTAACAAAATACTATACAATCAACTCAAACACCAGACATCTGACTTCCGACTTCATCAGAAGTTGACAACGTACCTTCGTCTAGCTCTATACCACTGATGTATTGCCTTACATGTGAAACTTTCATCATATTGCGATCAATCACGGGCCATGCGCAGCTCATTATCTATCGAATCAATTAAAAATCAGAAGGCGTGGACAGCGTACAAGTCTCTCCTCGATCGAAAACTACGTTTGAGAAAAATATTCACCCATTACTCCCTATCCTTGAACATGTAGAGTGACTTCTGCCGTGCATCAATCCTCCAACTTGTGTTCCGAAGTAAAAAATAAGAATAAAAATGCGTAGTCCCTGTCATCAAAGACATCTCGCTCACACACACCATCGGGGGACGCTCTCTGACACTGTGGATTCATGAGCATGCGAAAATAGGCATTGTCTTTCAAGCCTTGGTACTTGGTATATGATGGAAAGCCTGGCAAGAAGATCGCTATCCACATCATTGCGACATATGGCATCCACTATATTTTGGTCCGAATGAGGAAATAAAAGTCGGATGGAAGGAACCGGTACTGTGCTTTGAGCGAGTGCAACCCGTAACTGTGCATATCCATTGCGATTAGAAGTTACAACATGACAGGAGATTCGCGCTGGACTTCAGTAACTCTTCCACAACAAACAACATCTTCTCCAAGCGGGATCCACTTCACTCCTCTCAACCGAAATGTCTCCTTTCCTGGATTTTCCCTTTCTGGAAGGACAGTAACTCCCCCCTTCCCTAGCCATACTGGTGCTATAGTTACTATGACTCTATCAATAAATCCTTGACCTTCAGCTAGCATGTCGTTAATAATTCCAGCACCTCCTTCGATCATTAGGCTCTCGATACCTTCTTTCCAGAGCGCTTCTAGAATATCTTGCCAGGAGAATCTTCCTTCTTGGTCCGGTGATAAATATATGAGCTTCCCGCCCGCTGCTCTTAGCAATTCTCTTCCCTCAAATTCTATCTCATCTTCTTGCTTAGCAGTAATTATCCAAGGAGCTTTGCCTCTACCATCTTTCACCAATCCGAAAATCTTACTGTCCTCTCCAAATTCCCATCGGCCTTTAGGGTCAATTATAACCGGTCTTGGTTGTCCCTTCAAATTTTTTCCTCCTCCATAACCTCCAACCCCTTCTATCCTGCAATTCAGATTTGGATTATCTGCAATTGCTGTATTGACACCAATCAATATAGCATCATGTTTCGATCTCAGGTAATGCGTCATTGCTTTTGAAGCCGGGCCAGATAAGGGTGAACCAATGCCTGGACTCATAGTGATCTGAGAGTCCATAGAGGTAGCAAACGTAAGTGTTGTATACGGAATTGACTTTGAGTGAGCAGCTGCAATAGAACTCTTAGATGGTAGGTAATCATCTATTTGAGCGCGATCACTTTCTGGGAAGCGGAGAACGTCCCTGGTAGAAGACATTTTACTTTGGTGACCCGATGATCCGATTATGAAGCGTTTAAATTGTCAATTTCGTTCTGGGTGTGTTACAGATAGTACGTTGGAAAGAGTAATGTCAATACGATCATGTTCTCGGGGTTTGTGTTAAAGTTTGTGCACGTAGACAGACTAGATCGAGCTAATCTTACATTATCATGATCATGTGACCAAAATAGGTTACTGAGCTCAATGTGACTTCCACGACATATCTTTCTTCAACCCCGATTAATCCGAAACTATTTTCTGAGTTTTTCCTTGTTGTTTTTGATGTATCTTAGCTACCTTTTCCGCACTCCAGTGATGATACAGAAAATGAAGTACAGATAGAGTGATGACACAGTTCAATTGACAGTGTCGCTCTCGAGTCTCGGCTGCTCTGTTGGTCTGACGATGTATCAATATTGTGAGATATTATAATACTCTGCTGACGAACATATATTCCAATATCGTGTTCTCTAAACCAATCGCACTGATACTCTCAATACGTTTTCAGTCATCTATCATTTCTTAGTATAATCGTGAAGTCCGGCTATGGCTAGATGCGAATAACATTCTTTTGATGGAAGTACCTATACACAGGGAATTTTGATGCGGTACCTGATGTATGTAGCTCAGCGCAATTTTTTTTAATTATCAGCTGCAATTTAATTTAATAATCTAATTTCGATGTTCTGAAAATACTGTTATTGATCTCATAAATTCCTTACTTCAACAAATGTAACAATATTTCAATATATCAAGCAATTTCAATGTTCAGAAGGAACTGGATATCTTCAGATTTTCGATTGTTAGATTGCAGTCCAGACTTTGAACACTCCGACAGCGCTTGTTTTGTCACTTCATAGTCGCTTCTGATGTATCTCCCTTGTATTTCCGTAATATCGAAACCATTCCCCTGTCTTGCTGGTCTCATTCGCTTTGTGTCCTGCCTAGGCGATTTATATCCAGTGACTAGAAACGTTTTGAGCCCTACTTACTGTTCAAAAACAGCAGTCCAGTCTTCCTTCTTCATCCACTCTTCCAAAGTAGTCATGGGGCATTTCACTCCAGCCTATGAATTCAAATTAGTCACCAAGTTTCTTACTACTCGCGAATTTCATTTTCTTCCCCGGCATAGTGCGTTTAACATACCTTCTCAATATCCTCCTTCATCCACAATGTCTTATCACCTCCATCATATCCCGGGTCGCTAGAATAAGCAAACATCGCATTCAATTCCTCTCCGAAAGCTTTATCCTGTTCTCGTCCCACAAACTCATCTTCTGTGCATTGCCTATATGTCGCAACCTTTCCAGTTGTTTCGCTCCATAAAAGAATATACTCGCTCCAGGAACAGTCACTGCCGCATGCCATGTAGCTCTTACCAGGTGGAAGTTGAGAAACGGCATAAACAAAAGAACCAAGATCACTGTTTATGGCAATATGAGGAACTGCTTTATTCGGGGTTGTTGGGAAACTCATTTGGAAAGTTCCGTCGGGTTGCTATTCAGTATCAGGTTAGCTGGTGGGCTCCGCTCATATCATCATATCCAGTTATAGAGGCATCAGTAATGAAATGGCCATCCTAGGACTTTGTGTGATATATAGACGATCGAACGAAAAAAACAAATGAACAAACCTTTCCCAAATAACTTTTCACAGCCAATTTATAACTACTAGTAAAGTACCCCGTCATAACACAACTCATTTTCCCCGCCAATTCTCCTTCGCCTCCATATTTCTCCTTCACATAATAAGGAAAGACATCAGCCTTTGCATCATGATGATACACTTCTGTAAACTTCCCTTTACTAGATTTTCTAGCATGACTCAACGTACTCGTAATGAATCCATTTGCATCGAGTCCCGAAATGACACTCGAGTGAGCAGCAGCATCAGCAATATTCTTTCCTTGTCGATACTCAACATCATAGGCATATTTCCGGCATGAGATTCCAAGCTCCTGGGCATGTTGACGGCAATCGGAACGGAAGAAAGGTTCCCAGTAGTTTGTGACGCTAAAGATAAGTTGCGCACCCTGAAAAGCAGAGATCAAAGAGTTTACATCATCCAATTCCGCTTCCACGATCTCAACGCCCTGCGCGGAGAGTGATTGAGCTGTGGCGGATGAGGCATTTCGTGTTATACCACGGACTTTGTAGTTGGAGTCCTGAAGGAATCTCTGGGCCACGGAATTCCCTTGATTCCCAGTCACACCGATGATTACGATTAATTTGGTCATATTGATTGGAGTGGGGTTGGGAATGTGGATGGCTTTGTTTGAGTAACGAGATTATTTTGAATAAATTGTTTTTAGGGATGGGACCGAAAAATATAATATGTCAAAGTGAAGTGGGGCTTCACAATCTACTCGTACTGTACTCACCCCACAATCATTCAGTTTTTTTCATTCGATGTTGACGAAGTAAGCAACGTTTTGTTTACGGGCTGCTGAATAATGCAAGAAGAACCTAGGAACCCAGCTTCATATCATCTTCCTCGACTCGTTCATGTTGACATAAACTGAAACTGAATTCATTAATCTAGACACTATCAAATCTTGAGAAATTTCTAGGTCAAATAAAAATGAACAAGCAGATAGGAGAGTATCCGAGAAAATTCCATCGAATATAAGCAAGCAGACAAGACAAAGAAGAAGCTTCCAACGTGTATCTGTGGATGATTTCGATTTCTTAAACCCACTTGATCAAGGACCACATTCGTGATATCTTTTTACCACGACTGCAACTTCAAAGTCTGTAAACCGCAGTCATTTGGAAGCATGGAATCAATTCCCTCCAGTCAAATAACAAACAATCTACCAAAGACTTTGCGACAAGTATGCAGACTTGAAGATAAATGCCCTCCGGAGAATAACATCGAAGTGGCTTGGTTGTACAAACTCATTTTAGATATCATCTCCAACAAGAACAAATCATCATGGAATGTGATGGTCTCAGAAAACTTAGACCAATTTTCTAGAAAATCTATTCATACATGATTTCGTTCATGTACGTTTGATGTGAAACAACTAAATACAAGAACCTCTTTGATGTGCTTTAAATGAAGTATGCCAGCTCACGCATCATGACGATCGAGCGCGCATACACATACATTTGCCCAACCTTACATGATATAAATGCCAAGCTCATGCTAACAGGCTAAAAGCACAGCATGGAAGCAATAGAAAGGTAGATTTAATCTCCAGTAGCCTGGTTGCCGGCATGTACCCGCTGATCGAAATCGCTTCGCTTCGGTAAATACAACCAAACACGCCGAGGATAGGAGAGAGCTCTGTATACAGATCGTGATTTTCACACTGATGGAAACCAGATATGTGAACATTAATAAACTTGCTGAAATTCTTGAGCAAAAATATCGTTCACGAGGTGGACGGTAATTGAAAGTAACCCCTTGAAATACACTAAATAAACCTTGCTAGTTTCATTAAATACTAAAAGTTGAAAATAGTATTTCATGTGACTAATGGGGAATTTTAGTCTCTCTAGCTGGACTGGGAAACGGGCACGTCAAACTCGACAAATCGAAACTAGTTTCTGGTAGTGTCTGTTTTTCCGTCCAGCTGTGGAGAGTTAAATTACCGGAGATTTCAAGTGTGGGGTTATGGGATTGTGGGATTGTGGGATAGGGGGACGGGGGACGGGGATGAGATCGACATTTCTTTCACCGTATATTGTCAAAGTTCAAAGCTTTACCCCATCTTCGATCTTGAAAGTTTTGAAGAGACTACAGCTTCAATTAATCGACTTTGCTACCCGTTTCCAGAAGCTTGATGTTAAAGGTTGGTGAATTTTTCGACGACACTGTGCTGTTGTACCTGTTCGATTCCATCCAGTCACTTAAGATCTTGAGGACATTGGCTCTGGGACATTCTGGTGGACGGAATGGATAGGTTGACAAGAAGAGTGGACGTGATGAATGTCCACGTGAGTTGGAAAATTCAAATGGCATCGAGATTGCTTCACCGATTTCCAGATTCTAAGTGTTCAATAGCTAGGAGATCCCGCGTCAATCTCTGGACTCGCACTCGTATACCAGTTTCAAACAATGGAGTCCCTCAATCCAAAGAGTTTGCTTGGGGCAGCTTTCCTTTTCACTGCATTATGTGGTTCGAGTATCACAAACGCGCAGGATGTTATCACCGATGATACATATTCCTATGGACAATCTCCACCTGTGTATCCATCTCGTGAATTCCCATCTTCACACCTTCCATGAAATCCTATCTCCCTATGGACAAATGACTTATGCATGCCGCAGCCGAAATGCCAAGAAACGGATCATGGGCATCTGCCTATTCCAAAACTGTCGGTCTGGTTTCCCAGATGACCATGGCTGAAAGAGCCAACCTCACGGTTGGGAAATCAGAAGGCTTAAACAGTTGTAGTGGCCTAACAGGCTCTGTACCGCGACTCAATTTCAAAAGTATCTGTATGAACGATGCCGGAAATGGTCTTCGTGATACGGAACTGGTAAATTCCTGGCCCAGTGGTGTCCATATAGGTGCAAATTAGAATAGAAATTTAACTTACCACAGAGGATACAATATGGCAGGGGGAATTTAAGACAAAAGGCATCAACGTTGCTCTTGGTCTTGTTGTCGGTCCCTTTGAAAGAGTTCCAATTGGTGGGAGGAATTGGGAGGGAATGGGCAAGATCGTAGGTTTTCTTTCTTTCTATCACTTGATTCCCCAGACTCATCCTCTTTTTGGCAATGCCTTGAGTCAATCTCAATATCGCTAACAATTAACAGCATATCTTTCGGGAAAGCTCGCCGCTCAAACTGTTTTGGGAACCCAAGATGCTGGTATAATAGCATCAGTGAAACATTTCATTGGGAATGAACAAGAATATAAGCAAAATCCATTGGGCAACGTTTCCGCCATCTCATCTAAAATTGATGGTAAAACAATGCACGAATTATATCTTTGGCCATTTGCCGATACTGTTCACGCAGGAGCTGCTTGTGTCATGTATTCGTACAATCGACTCAACAATTCATATGTCTGCTAAAACAGCAAAGCTCAAAACTGACTCTTAAAAATCGAATTGGGCTTTGAATGATTCGTTGTGAGTGACTGGGGAGCGTTGCACGCTGGCTATGCAGCAGTAGAGGCAGGATTGGATGTTGTCATGCCAAGCTCAGACCTCTGGGGAGTGAGTGGTGAAAATTTGACAGCATCTGTTGCCAATGGGTCTCTTGCGGAGTCAAGATTGACCGACATGGCTACTAGAATTGTGGCCAGTTGGTATCAAATGGGTCAAGATGAAGATTTCCCAGAACTCAGTTTGGCATCTTCATATTTGACACCACATACCAAATTCAATGCCCGAGATCCTACATCAAAGCCAATTCTTTTGAGCGGGGCAATGGAGGGTCATGTTTTGGTTAAGAATATCAACAATGCTCTTCCCCTTTAGAAACTAGAATTGCTTTCTATTTTTGGGTATGATGCGCCCGTATCAAGTCAGAGTAATATTGGAAATACTCGATATCTGTTTAGGATGGAAGCTATCTTGGATCTCAATGTAACTGACACCCCCATCGATACCTCGTTACAAATCGCAAGCAACGGAACTCTCATAGCTGGAGGTAAGACAACTTCGATATTCTCAACAAGACAGCACAAGGCAGGACATATTAACAACATGTATAGGAGGAAGCGGCTCAAACGCCCCGCCACATATCTCTGCTCCTTTTGATGCGCTACAGGAACAAGCTTATAATGATGACACAAGTCTTTTCTGGGATTGTAAGTTCATGTCAATTTATTTTTTAAGTCTTACTGATAGATCATAGTCGTCTCCGTTGATCCAGACGTTAATGCCGGCTCAGATGCTTGCCTTGTCTTCTTGAACGCATATTCTATCGAGAATAGTGATAGACCTGGTCTTTATGGTAAGCTTAACATTCTTTATCATATCATACCTGAGAAAAATAATACTAACAGGTGTAGATGGATTTTCAGATACTTTGGTAAATAATGTTGCGTCAAAATGTAATAATACCACTGTGACCATTCATAATGTTGGAATACGTCTGGTTGACCAATGGATCGAGCATCCAAACGTTACCGCTGTGATTTTTGGTCATCTGCCCGGTCAAGATAATGGACGAGCACTTGTTAAGTTGTTGTACGGTGTTGAATCTTTCTCTGGTAAATTGTCATGTACGACAGCAAAGAACTAGTCAGATTACAGTGTGTATAATCACTCAGAGGGTGTCTATCTCGATTATCGCGATTTTGATGCTAAAAATACAACTCCAAGATTTGAATTTGGGTTCGGATTAACCTACACTACTTTTGAATATGCCGACCTCTCGAGTTCAGTTGTTTCGAATGCAAGCACAGCTTACTTACCGCCAATAACTACCATCATTCAGGGTGGAGCCCAGTCTCTCTGGGACGTTGTCGCAAAGCTTCAAGCAACTGTATCAAACAACGGTACAATGACCGCCATGGAGGTAGCATAATTATATGTCGGTATTCCGAACGGGCCAGCTAGACAATTGAGAGGTTTCGAGAAGGTCAACACACCAGTTGGAGAAAGTGCAGTTGTGGAATTTGAGTTGACGAGAAAGGATTTGAGTGAGTGGAGTGTGGAGGAACAAAATTGGGTTTTGCAACAGGGACGTTATGGATGGGATCTGGGTTGGATCGAGTAGTAGGAGTTTGCCATTGAGTGGAAATTGGATCATTCGAGGTTCGTGAGATTGGAAGAGATGATAAATGAATCGTCTAGGGTCATGAATGGTAATGATAATGATACACTTGTCAGAACCAGCGTTTTGATTCTTCATGACAACAAGAGACTGCTTGTGTTGTGCGCTTTTCATAGTGTGAGACTGACTGAAGGAATGTCTTGCACTTTGTTATCTCACGATGCTCCTTACCCAAATCCCCTGGTGCCATGTATCCCTTGTGAGTAGGAATCAATATAAAGCTTCCTTCACCGAGGAACGTCTGTTTTCGTTTATCCATAAGCTTTGCGTGTATGCTTGGTGTGAAGTGTGGGAATGAATATACAGGACGTCCCGTCATCTACTCGGGGACTTCGGAATCACATCACGATCAATCTCTCGGTAATTTTATAATCATTGAAGTGGCGACAATTGATGCAATCCGTGACATGATTTGTGTAGAATCTAGAAGGTATTCCATTCGCCAGCTAAAGCTTTGCTAGTGTATGGCTTTTTCTCCAAATGAACTGAATTCGTGGTAAACTGTCAAAGTACGTGTTCTACAAGCTCCACGTGTTCTTGACGTGTTACTAGCTTCAACCCTAGATTGGCGTCTGTTGGTGTTGGTGTTGGTGTTGGTGTTGGTGTATCAGATCTGGTCATCTCGTCGGTAAGCTTGCTAACCAGCTCCCAGCCCAGCTCAAGGATAAGCTCTCTCCACTTGGAGTTTTCTGGGTCTCTTGAGGGTGTTGAAGAATACTCGGTACTTACAAATACTTACATAGTGCCTAACAGCCTAACAGCCTAACAATACTAAAATATAGCCGCCAGCCACCATCAAATCAATCCGGCAATCCGGGGCATAAAACTTGAACACTGACTCACTCGAGAGTGATAGGATGAAGACGTTTTGGTTTCATCGATACACACATATCCTCGATTCTAAAATTCCATTCCACAGAGGATACCGGTAGTTATACATTGACCCTGAGAATAGATAGGTATACATTGATCTTGAAGGGAAGGCTGTGTTGCTTGGCGACAGCGATGATTTGTGAGTTGACTCTTGAGTGTTACGACGAGGTGACGAACTCAAACTGTATACTCATTGCCACATGATGACTGTGAGAACAAGAAGCTGGTGGGTAGGTACTCCATAAGTTATTGTTCTTGGTCCCAGTATATGTATGTATCGTACCTAGGGATGTATCAAAGTCGTTTCAGACATAATACCTACTGTTGTCAACGACAATATCCATTCACCCCACGATACTTCAAAAGTACATTCAAAGGACCATTCTCCGTCTCCGTCTCCGTCTCCGTCTCCTTCCCCTTCCCCCTCTCCCTCTCCTTCTTACCTGCCAATTGAAAAAATATATCGAATCTTTAAACCGGATTGGGGTTTCATAAAAACTACGCCGCATCGCTGCATTTTCCCAAATTGCTATCAATTTTTATCAATTGCTATCATATCAGCCTTCTTCACGGTTACCTACCGCCCTTCCCCCGAATAACCGCCCATCAAATCAAAATCATTTTTCTTTCCCCGAAAGAATTTATACAGAAAAATATATCGAAGAATACCAAAGAGACCGAAACAAACTGTGTATCGAAAATATCAGTTGAAACTTCATGCAGAACATCGACCGTCCACAGCCTATGGTGATATAATCCAAGCAACGGCTTTCGTTATCTCAGTACATAACATCTCACTATCGCATTCCGCACAAGACATCGGCATCGATTTACCAGAAGAATAGAGCGTGTCGCAGGTTATCAAAGGCAATTTTCGCAGTCACAGCCATGAAAGCCATGAAGAATATGGGCATGAATCGCATGTTGGGTTCACTGAAGCGATGTAGGTAGATCTTGGAGGAAGTTCCACTACTTATGCACCATAAAGCAAGGGCGTTGATTTGTACTTGACTGACCATGGAAATTCTTTCCTACAGCCAAAGATTCTAATGAAGAAACTGGAGATCCTCAACACGATACACCTGAAGCAAATGCAGCCAGGAATGTTGTATGTTAATCTCGGACATGAACGAAAGTTATGGTATTGATCGTAATACAGCGTTTGTTCTGCGAATCTGGTGGTCCAAATGGCTCGGTATGTACACTCACTTCACTTGGGATATCCATTCACAAAGTATTACATCTAACATCCTACAGGGTGAGGAAGTGGGTTATCTGCCTGCGATAGTTGAAGCCGCAGAATCATCCCCGGGAGCTGCGAAAGAATGCGCCCACCATATTCGAAAGTGCCTCTCCAAAGACAACCACACCAAAGCCTACGTACAATACAATGCGATAATGTTAATTCGGATTTTGGCCGATAACCCTGGAATGACCTTTACGAGGAATATCGATGCGAAATTTGTACAAACGGTCAAGGAGCTTCTGAGAACTGGAAGAGATCCAAGTGTCAAGCAGATATTGATGGAAACTTTGGTTACATTTACGAGAGACAAGGCAGACGATGAAACATTGGCTCCTCTAATTGAGATGTGGAAGAAAGAGCAAGAGAAAATGACAAAATTAGCAGCAAGTTTCCCCAAGCATTATGGTCGACGAATTTTCTCTCCTAATACATCACAGGGTCCCGCAGGTCCGCGAACCCTCGTCGCTCCACCCTTTGATCCTAATGCGCAGAATTACTTTGGACGAAATCACCATACTCATCGCCTCCCCCCGCCACATGAACTCTCGTCCCGTATCGAAGAGGCACGCACTTCTGCAAAACTCCTCTCCCAAGTCGTACAATCTACACCTCCTTCCGAACTCCTTACTAATGAACTTATCCGCGAATTCGCTGATCGTTGTCAATCTGCAAGCAGAAGTGTACAAGCGTACATGGTTTCGGAAAATCCAGCACCAGACAATGATACTATGGAAACCTTAATTGAGACCAATGAACAGTTAAGTAAAGCTATGAATCAACATCAAAGAGCAGTGCTACATGCGCGGAAACTTATGGGGCTTGGGAATGGAGATAGCACCCCTCCGGCTGGAACAAACTCGGGATTTACACCACCACCTGGTCCGCCACCCAACCATGTTTCCAAACCTGCCCCAAGTAATGGCAAGAGATCAATGCCACCAATCCCTCCACCAGGAGACATCGCGCCGATGAATGACGAGGACGATGAACGAAATCCATTCAGTGACCCAGAGCCAAACTCATCAAGGAGGCCACCGTTCCCGTCTGATGCACCACCGAGAACGACCAGCCAATTCAATGATACTCTTGGTGTCGAACCATATCACCCTGGATTCAAAGAAACCAAGAGCTATGTCGGAAGGCAAGATAGTAGTATAGGCAATGTTACAATGCATGCTGCAGTCAACGAGCAGGTATCAGATAATGAGGACGCCGAACCAAGATACACGGTAGTTCAGGGTAAACAGCCTGTCTATCGATACTAGAACAGTCGGAAGAATATATAACAAAAGGGTAGAGAGATTTCAAAGCTTGGGGTGGATATTGAAGAATTGATGCATTTACGATTTGACGGATGTATATTGGAGCAATTTTCTCGGATTGAGAGCGAGGCGGCATTTTGATACCTTGGGGTTCTAAGATTATTAAGTGAAGTTTTTAATGGGTGGTAGTAGCTGACAATTTAAGATCGAGATTATAATCTTTCGATACTTTCTTCTTTCGCATCTTGAATTAAGGGACTGGTCAAGAAATTAGACGAAATCGATCAAAAGATTAGACCAGTCGGACTCCGATGATCTTTCAGTGTATGTCAGCCCATCACACACTGCGAAAATCATCATTTGCAAGCTGATAGATTGGGATTGCATTCAACGCTCAAGGTGAGATGTCAGAAAGTCTCCATACGCCTCTGACGTTAATCCCCGCATGGTTTCGGGCTAAGACGTCCGAAGTGTAAATTGTAGATTGAAAGGGCTGGAAGTCACCGGCAACTCTGGGATTGTATCGTCAATGCTTCATCCCATTTATGAGCATTCCCGGTCCCGAATTCGAGATTATCACTATGCAGGTACATATTCAAGTACTTGCCATGGGAAAGCTATGACAAGATTCTCATATCAAAGATTGGGCGAACTTATTATCAACTGCCTATCATTCTTATAAAAGCGCCTATCAACACGCCCCACTAATATGCAGCTGATGTATGGATCTAGCTTGAGCCGAATAAACACCACCCGAGCTTCGAGCTTCCTTATTAGGAAAACCCCTGAACTTCTCCTCCGCCATCTCGGAAATGCCCAGTCAATTAGATCTTCAAGCAAGTACCTCGTACGAGACTCATTCAAGGTTTTCGTCAATCATTAGATGGGGAACCTACGCGGCTCAGCCATGATTCCTTTCACTATGTTGCGGTGTCAAGTATTCCTGCAAGTTCCTGCATTATCAATAACTCTAGATAATGACAAGCCGATCTCGGTGTCCATGATTTGAAATGATCTGTAATAAGTGTTCAGCGTTTGTTGAAAATCAACGCTTCAATACTACCCTACCCCTCTTGTCAAGAACAGTAAAGGCGATGCCAACTGTTTTTATATATCACTAGGGAAACGCAGGAATAGCTTCTAATTCAACTTTACCATTGACGTATTTCCTCGTTCTTGTAGCTTTCATTCTTTGCTCCATTGCCTTCACCTTTTCGTATCATCTCCGGCTTAAAGTATCAAGATGTTGTTCCCTCGTCGTCTTCCTCACGTTCTCAGTGTCGCCTTGGCAGCCTTACCTTCCATAAAAGCTACATCAATACCACTAAACTCGACCTCGCATGACGATGGAAAGAATGGAGCAGTTGCTAGTGAAAGTTCTATTTGCACAGACATTGGTATCGATATTTTGAAAGTTGGAGGAAATGCAGCTGATGCTGTAAGTTCAATCATCTCAAAATTAATGTTCATATTTTAGTTATTCTAACACGCCTGCTAGATCGTGGCCGTACAACTCTGTGTCGGGGTAGTTGGAATGTATCATTCCGGTATTGGAGGTGGTGGTTTTGCAACTGTACGATCAGCCAATGGAAGTTACGAGTTTATTGATTTCCGTGAAATGGCTCCCGCCGCCGCTTTCGAAACAATGTATTCACCTCCTCTGTCAAACTCCGACGCCTCCCTCTATGGTGGTTTGGCAAGTGGTGTGCCAGGAGAACTCCGTGGTCTCGAGTACATTCATACAAAATACGGAGTATTGCCATGGAAACAAGTAGTACTACCTGCAGTTAAGGTTGCTCGCTATGGTTTCAATGTCACCGCTGATTTAGTCCGCTACATGGCCTCTTCTACATCTTCTTACGATTTCTTGACGTACGACGAAACCTGGGCAATTGACTTTGCACCAAATGGTACCAGAGTCAAGTTGGGTGACCTATTTACAAGAAAAAGATATGCGAATACACTTGAATCCATTGCCGAATATGGTCCAGATGCATTTTACACAGGCGCCATCGCAAATGCTACAATTGTTGCACTTCAAAAATCGAATGGAACGATGGAACTTTCGGATTTGAAAAATTATACTATCGAATCTAGAATCCCTTCGAATATTACCTATCGAGGATTCAAAATTCATAGCGGAACTGCTCCATCGAGCGGTGCTGTAGTTTGCAGTGTCTTGAACATTGTTGAGGGATATGATATGTCAAGCCCAAGCCAGCTGAACTTCTCGACTCACTACCTAGATGAGGCAATGCGATTTGCTTATGGTCAAAGAACCTTGTTGGGAGACCCAAGTTTCTTACCAAACTTGACAAGTTATCAGCAGGAGATGTTATCAGAAGATACAGCTGTTGAAATCCGATCGCAAATCGAGAAATATTCTACTTTGAACGTGTCCGCTTATAATCCTGAGAATTATGGTATTCTTTCTGACGATGGAACATCTGCTTCCGTTGCTGCTGATAAGAGCGGTCTTACGATTGCCATGACATCTACCATTAACACTTTATTCGGAAGTAGGCTCATGGTTCCAGAAACAGGTGTCATAATGAACAATGAAATGAATGGTAAGATCTTTAGTCCAAAGTATAATTTTGTATTTCCGCAACATATTAACAATTCTCCAGATTTCTCCATCCCAAATACCACCAACGCTTTCGGTTATGCTCCCGCCCCAGCCAACTTCATTCAACCCTTCAAGCGACCCCTCTCATCTATCTCCCCAACCATTGTTGAATACCCCAATGGCACTGTCTACATTGCCCATGCCTCTGCAGGTGGCTCCCGTATCATCACAGAAGTAATCCAACATCTCTGGCACGTCCTCGACCAAAACATGACTTCAGCCGAAAGTCTTCGTCAACCAAGATTACACGATCAATTATCTCCTAATAACGTTTACTTTGAGTATGGATCCGAAACCTTCGGTATCGAAGGATACAGTAATGAAACCACTGCATTCTTTGAGAAAATCGGAGCAACGATTTCGTTTGTAGCGGTGGGAAGTACGACTGCGCAGGCATTGAGAAGATTAGGAAACGGAACGTTTGAGGCGGCAGGTGAACCCAGACAACTTAATAGTGCGGGTTATACGATTTAGATCTTGGGAGTGGCATTAAGGATACGCTGTATATGTGACATGATTATGAAAAGTTATTATTCCCCCTATTACTCCCTATTACTGGGATATGTACTTGGGAATTTTTGACAATAATAGGTATTTTAGTTAACGACTTCATAAAAATCAATCTGGAAATTCTTTCAAGCCTCGATTCCTGGCAACATTCATTCAATTCAAAGGGAGAATCGAGAATTTACACGCTATTGTTATTGCATTTTATTGCGTTTTCTGATCACTTTCGAGTTCTAGATTTTGCCTCATGCCCTACCTGATACTCACGGATTCTACCATTTCACTCCATTACCATGGGAGAAATCAATTCCATCCTCCGGAGGTATAACTTCAAGATGGATGCCCCAACCGGACTCGGTATCGGGAAAGAGACTCCATCGTAAAGCGGATTGCTGAAGATTGTCACAAAATTGGAAGTCAAGGAAACTATCCTCAGAGAGTCGAATCAAATCATTAGCCGAAAATGTTAAAGTCAAACGAAGGGGTAATATCTCTGGATATTGAAAAGATTGAATAACTTTATAATTAAAGTATCATACCATATAACAAAATGCGTCTATATATATCAAGATGGCACGGGAAATCACACAACTCACAATTTCAACTCTAATTTATTTATGCCGCAGGAATTTCTTGTAACAAATAGAAATATGAAATCAAGTATTTCTTACACAAAAGTACCGGAATCTGATTCGAATACAAATATCTTTGAATTTCGCTAGGGTTCATGGAATTGATATATAAAAATGAATAGATTAATTGAACCGCGAGTATCAATAGCAACTACAAAACCGTCAATTATCCCTAAATCAAAAGGATAAGCCTCTCAGGCTGGGAGATGCGAAAGCTGGCATATAAACTATCAACAGACTGCATAACGTGAAAAGTATGACTTGGAGACGGAAGAATTCAGATGTGCCAAAAATGGGCAAAATCATCAACAATGTAGCAACCAAGTAGATAAATAGCGAGCAGATGTTATTTGACTAAACAATAGGTGATAGATATGAGCCAATACCACACAAGAATATAAAACAATCATTAAATAATAAAATTGATCCTTTTCAGAAAGGATCCAGAGAAAGACACTAGTGTTGACCAAGGAGACGAAAACTGGTATACCAAACACACCACCATTGAACCTCGAATCATCCATAAGAACCAACCGGGCGCTTTTCTTTATGATATCTCATCGCAAATAGATCTTGAGAAACGCACCATTTTTCCATCCTGACAATGTACCTCCAATGACCTCCAATAACCAGCTGAGAACTCCCTACAAACCGCCCCGGAACGTCATAACAAGAGAATAATTATCCATATATTGCTTCCAAGAATCAGGAACACATTAATGGCGTTGGCGGACCTAACTCTAAAAGATATCCAAGATGAAGGTAGATGCTAATATGAGATGATGGTTCAATCGGTCATCCAATTCTTGCTGATGATCTGATGTGTACATATTTTAGTTCATATCATGCTATTCCCGTGATAAACTTCTGTTATTGAGTAGTAGCCGCAGCCGCAGCCGAAGCCATCTGTGCCAATAATGTATGTTCAGCAGAGACTCTTCTTTCTTGCTCTGGCTTTGATTGTGGTGATCTGACTGGAACAGTGGCGGCGATGCTAGGGACATGGTTATTGATTTTTGTGGCGTTTTGAGGACGTAATTCAGCTTCCAGACCAGAAAGCATTGACATGTGTTGTGTGTGGGCCTATAACATTAGGGATTTAGTAGGTGATTGACTTGTGAAATGAAGGGCAAAAGGAAAAGCGAGCACTCATTAAGAGTTGAATAACAATAGATGTGACAACTCACTGGAATTTGCCTACTCGATCCACTTGCTCCACCTGCTGCAATAGTAGTAACACCACCACTAGTTGCCAAGGTAGATCGTTCTGGTGTATGCTTTTTATCAACAATTAACAACCCATCTTCTGATGAACCGCAAGAATCTCGCTGTGCAGATGCAGATGCAGATGCTGTTGCTTCGAGTTCACCATCCTTGACATCCTTCCAAGAACATTTAGCATGCTTCTTTGTGCACGCAGCACAAGCAGTCATATGCTTGGTGCACGTAAATCGTAAACGTCGACATCGATCGCACGGTGGTGTAATTGGATCTCCTTTGTGAAGTTTCTCAATCCTGGCAGCCATCAAAACACGATATTGCCCTTCAATCCCATCATCAGAATTAGATGGTGGCTGTGATGCTCGTTGGTGATCAGAATTTGGAGCTGCACCATTGAAAGAATGGAAGTTGGAGTGCTCAGAATTTGAAGGGCGGGGTTGCTTTGATCTTGGCTGAGATGGTAACGATTGACGACGACTTGGGCTATGGAATTGTTCCAACAAATCTTGTTGCAACTTGGCAGTCTCACCAGTCAAGTGAGCAGGTGATCTGCTTCGATTGACGGCAGAAAACGGTTGGGATGCGAATGGAAGGGGGGATTCAGTAGGTTGTTCGGGAGATTTCTTTGCCCTGATAGCATTCTTTCTACCTTTCATATGGTAATTGAGCTGTCTTGCTTTACTAGCCACTGCATCGGCCTTTTTGATTAACATTGTAAGTCGATTCTCAAGAATTAAAAGGGTTCCAAGTTCAGAGTCCTCATCTTCTGGTAGAGGCTGACTTGGAATCATCCTTTCCGGAGCACCTGACATGATCAGTCGATAATCGTCTTCAGATATTTCGACTTGACCTCCATTGATCCAGAACCGACAAACTTTCATGCTATGTAATGCATCGCTAAGAATGAAGTCTGCTGGGTTACTACGCGCGAAAGAAACAACTTCCAACCAGGTAATTGGCGTTTGTTCGAGAGCATAGGAGCTTTGAGTGACTTTGATTGGACCGTCAAAAAGCTTTTCAAATGATTTCAATAGTAAAGGACCGACAAGTTTCGCACCAAGATTGGATGCCAGACTTTCGCGTCGTTGAAGAACACCTAGTAACGTTATTAATGTATCCCTTCAATGGTCACCACGCGCAAGTAGGACTTCCTCCCTTGCTCCCCCACCGAGCGGGAATCAACACACGTGATATATATACACACCTTCATATTCGTCCAACATGCTCAAAACATCTCCGAACGTTTCGGAATCTCCTTCGACCAGTTTAAGTTTATCACTTCTAGCTTTGACTAAATAGTTGATTTGCGCAGCAGCTGTTGGAGTTGCGCTTTCGCCCAATCGAGGAGCTTGTGTTATGCGTCCATGGCCCTGACTTCCTGAACTCTCCGGGCTACGTTTGCGTTTTTCACCTACGGACTCCGTTGTAGGCTCCATGGTTATCGCTTCAATTCAATTTATTGGAATGGCGGAGTGCAATCTATATGTAGATAATACGTAGGTGAAGAAAGATGATGAGGACGAGCGGAGGGGGAAGGTGGAGAAGTAGGAGAGGCGGAGAGTTGATAGTGAGGTAAGAATAAAGAATGGGAGGAGCAGAGGGCAATGTTAATGTTTCAGGTCGATAGTGACATTGAAGTTCGAAGTGCAGATTGATAGGAGTAAGACAATACGAGTTGTTGTTACAGGTAAACAAAGTTCTGATGGAGGATTGTGAAGGAACTGTTTTGTACAAAGCGGAAGATGGACCTCCGCCGGTCGCGCTTTCCTCGGTTGAAACTTAGGTAAACCTTAAAGAAACATACACGTGATAATACCTAGTTGTTTACTCAGTCTGCCCGTCTTGAGCCTAGGTAGATAGGTTTCCACTCGGGGAGATAAGGTTTAAATGTACCGATCTCATTCAACAACTAATAGTCAATAGAGGCAAGGAGATTATTATTTCATTATTTAGAGTCGGAATGATTAATTCATAAATATAAAATGAATAAAAACAACAAATTAACTCTAATGCTATATTTAAATAAGTCTTAAAGATCATCTTTAGAATAATTCTAAAAGAAGTATCTTAAGTCTCTCTTCGTTCTCTTCTTATTTATATAGTCTTAATATATAAGATATATATATATATATACGATGCTTAGAGAGATAAGTAATATAAAACGCATCTAAATGTATTCTTACTTTAAGTCTTTAAACGAATTAAATCATATTACTAGTTGAAAATTTATATAATAAACTTTAAATAATAAAAATATTATAAAAATTATATTTAATTTACATTTCATTCGAAATCCCTAATTTTTAATTATATTCTAGTTGGAAATCCTATTTAGAGTCTATTTAGAATCTATAAAAAGCTTCGAATACTTTAAACATGTTATAATTACATACTAGAGGATATCAGTAAAGATTAAATAATTAGAATAAGAAAGCTAAAGAAAGAAGAGATCTCTAAGAAATCTCTATATCTCTTATATAGTAATAATCGCGTAGTTCAAGCTAGCCTTAAATTAAGAGATACGTATTGAGTATTTACAATGTCATATATTATTTGTTATAAAATACTATAAAATTATTAAAGTTAGTAAATAGTAAATAAAAGCTTTAAATATCGAATCTTGAGGAGAATAGTTTATGATTTCTTTAATTCGCTTAAAACAGTTATAAATTATAAAAAAAACAGTAAGACTTTAATAAAAGTAGGGTTTATATTACTCACTCATATAATCTTTATGATTATTTCTTATTCATTCGAGTCGTTCTATTTTAGATGAGAAAAACCTCCGACATTCCGCTCCCTCCCTCTCCACTGAAAGAGGGAGGAGCACTGTTCAAGTTGAGATATAAGTATATATATGCATTACCATTCCTCTCCGACATAACATGATTAGATATTCGTCTATCTTAGGGGTTTCCAGGAAGTCTTGCATATTTATCTATTGAAATATTGTTGATAAGATATATTCGGTACATGTTTGGGTGAGATGTATTGATCTCCCCTAACTTGCCATGAGTTGGATGGACTATTAAAGAACAATACAAAGTACAGGATAGGTATTGAAATTCCCATCGATTCATCACTCATAAATTTGAGTCAATCTCAGTAATCATCCCAGTCTAAATGTACTATGTCATATCTATGTTCTCAAATTTGCAATCATGCCCAGGTAGGTAGGTACAAATTGAAACTACAATCTTTCTATGATGAATAACCTTCGACGAGGCTGATGCTTCTTCAAGCCCCGCCATTGGGAACTACGATCAATATTTACATACATTACCCTTCAGCTGCATACAAAACAGCCAGAATACTTCTCTTCCAACCAATTTCCCACACTCGTTTTTACCATCGTTCCAGTAATTTACATACCGTGAGCTTCCTCAAATAGAAAAACAATTTTTTCTTTTCCGCACTGCACTGCCACTCACTAACAATTACGAGGTAGGTAGTCTTGCAGATCTCATTCATTGGTATAAAAGGGGCAGCCGCGCGCTTTATTCTTCTTCTCGATAATACACTTCAGACCCTTGATCGACTTCACATAACTACCTGAACTATTCCAAATTCCGTTCGCACACTCTCCCTCAGAACTATACTCAAATACACAATGGTTTCAACCAACGGAGTTACAGACACCAATGGAGTCACTACAGGACTTTTCGGGCCTGAGCTCGTCTCCCCCGAAGTTGCCAAATCCCTCCCTGAATCATATACTCTCCGCGCCCTTCAAAAGTCAGATTATGCGCGCGGATTTCTAGATGTATTACGGGTTCTGACCGTTGTTGGGGATATCACCGAAGAGCAATGGAATGAGAGGTATGATTGGTACAACATTCAAGGAAAAGGTGGCTATTACCTCCTAGTCATTGAGGATCAGGGAAAGGTTGTTGCTACTGGCGCTTTAATTGTGGAAAGAAAATTGTGAGTGAATTTAGTTTATAGAGGCCAGTTTCGAGAAGTAATGAATACTGACTCAATGAAAAGCATCCACAATCTTGGTCTCGTAGGTCACATCGAAGACATTGCCGTAGCGAAAGACCAACAAGGAAAGAAACTCGGATTGAAGATGATTCAAGCATTGGATTTCATCGCGGAAAAAATTGGTTGTTATAAGAGCATATTAGACTGCAGTGAGGCTAATGAGGGATTTTATGTAAAGTGTGGGTTCAAGAGGGCGGGTTTGGAAATGGCTCATTATTATGATCATTGAAACAAGCGTCAGGATAACAAGTTTGGATCTCCAGACATAGCGAATTGGTTGGATTTTGATTTGAAATTAAGCATAGAGCGAGCGTCATAGATGGAAGACAAAAAGGATACCATGTACAAATTTGTTTTGATTGGGAATGGATTAATTACTGCCGGAAACTTTGGAGCAATGCATATTAGATTTTTTGTGGTTTTGTTTCCTCGTTCTTTTTGATACACTCGCGACCTTCTGATGCTTCACACCCATTGAGGTTTTTTGACTGTTTTTTTCCTTCTGGTATATCCAAGACCAGTCCTCAATCCAATAGGACTAGATTTCACAACGATTCGAGGTTCCTTCTTGATTGGCTTCCTTGTAACGCCAGCAGGACTCATAAGACCCAACGCCGAGTCTCTAAATTTCGTCTCTGAATCAATCTTCCTCGAAGGAAGTGAGATGACGGTCGGTTTGATCACGTCTTTCCTGTAGATCTTGATGGGCATAGAAACTCCGGATCCAAGAACCACCCCTGAAAGTTCATCGGACCCATAGCTGTCAGAATTTACGGACATTCCCCTCACTCTCCATCCTAAAACATCCTCCTCAACTTCGTCCAATAACCCACCCAAGCTCATACGTCCCTTGAAAGCATCATCCAGTCCTATCCTAATGCTCTCATTCCCATCCCCCAAGGATAAACTACCATGGTTCCCTCCCCATACATTTACTGCGTTATTCTCAGATTCCCAGCATTCCTTTCTTACTTTGTTCCCGCCATTAATTTTCAAAGGCGGTAGATCAGCAACCCACCCATCTAGCTCTGCCATCTCTAATTCTTCCACATATTCTTCCACAATATCAGCCAACTCAATCATTCCCTCGACTTCCTCTTCCATGATCAATACCATTTCTGTCAAACCGCCAAGTACATCCCCTTCCAAACCATCCAATTCCTCACCACACATCATTTTCTCCCCAGTAATTGTGTCCATTACAGAAGCGACTTCTTGAAGTAAAGATGCGAGTTTATGAGCGGTATTTTGATGACTGGGTGTAGGAGTCGTCGGCATTCGCGGGTATAGCTGTGGTAGTGGAAAAATTTCGGATTGGTATGTAGACTCTATCGGAGCTTGCGTTATGACATTTGGATGTCCCTTCGTTACCACCCCTTCATTACGCTGAACTGTATACTTTGGCATCGATGTTGGCGCTATTTCACCGGCTGAAAGGTGATGAGGATTGGAGACTTCTAATTGCTGTTGCGAAACGACTTGAGATCTCTTTAAAGTAAAGATATATCGATGAACAAAACAGGACTTAAATTTCCAAGAAGAGTTTTATTGCTTTGATCCTGGATTGTTCGGCAGGCCGTCATAAGTATTTGAATGCTGCGTTAAATATTTACCACATTCCAATACGGGGCAAAGTAAATCATAAAAATGCTGTTGGCTTGGAAATCTTAAAGCCATCCGAAATGTTTTACTGCATCCCACATCATCGGCCATGAATTGCATGAAGATGTTGAAATATTTAAAATATGCCACTTATGCTGGGAATCATTTTCATCTAATTGTGGATAATTATCATGGGAATTAACAGATGTTGATCAGGGATCGTAGGAAAAAAGGGGAACAAGTATAGCGAATCATAACCGATTCTCGTACCAGTGATTTATGCGAGATGTAAACGCATTGATGAACCCTCAAGTTGAAAGAGAACTGAGGAATGTTTACCTAGATATTATTTCGAATACCGAAATATTAGGTAACTCCATAACTCATTGCAAGTAAGGGATGAATTGAAATCCATGAGGGAAATTAGGATATCACTATGGGCCAGGCAAAGTAGATAACAGATCTTTATGGTAAATTACTGTGTTGAAGACAATGAAAAAAATTACACGAAGTAATACTTAAAAAGCTCTAAGACACAGCTTCAGAACCGCATTCGTGTAGTCGAAACCCCCCAATTGCCGGTTTGGCTGATTTATGACGTGATATTTAACGCCCTGGCATGGACTGGAATTTGCAGTGGCCAAAATTTGTTCCAACCGAATGAAATATTTAAATCTAGCAAGACATTGGAGTTTGATGATATGCTTAAGCTCAACGAAATCTTTGGCAAACATTCAAGCGATGATGAATGTCCAACGCAGAGCGCACTTGACATCACTTCAAATATCTTTGAGATAACATATGACAAGAGCATGATCATCGGAGCAGCCGCTAGGCCCCACTGCACTTGCATTGGGTACCTAAGACGACCAGAGGATCGTTGGTTGCTTGAAAGCCTACCGCGAGATCTTTTGACTCACTGCCACCCAGCCTACTTGGTAGCATCATATCACATCGTCTGATTCATAAAAGCCCAGGTGTTTAACGTCATGTTTCATTCGTTATAGTCGTATTATTCCCAAGATATCTTTCCCCTCAACGACCTTTGGATGTCATATCTGCATCCATTTAGGTGGCGCTTGTAAACAATCGGGTCTGATGTGGGTGTATCTGGTTTTCCCTTTAAGCGCATGGAGATGTTCTTGTGGATTCCATTCCCTTTCACCAGAAATTTTCTTCTACCCTCATATTTTTTCTCTCATTCTTCCGGTTGTATGAAAGGATTCGCGATTTCTTCGCTGCCATCAACTGGACTTATTCCTATGAGCAGGGTTCCTCTTGCAACCACTAAACCTAATGATCTCCAAGCTTCGGTTCCTTCATCATCTGCGAAAGGACCAAGTCAGTAAAGGAGTTTGGCAGAGTATGAATGTACTTTACCAGTCAGTTTCTCCTCCACATCATCCAATACCAAATTCATCAAAGCATCATAACCCTTCAATGTGCCTTTCACTGAGGAGGATTTATGTCAGAAACTTTCGAGTTTACCGATGCAACCGATAACGTACCATGTCTGCCACCATTGAACTTGACTGTGACCTGCTTATCCATGTACTTTCCCAAGTCCAAGATATTCTCCTTCTTTGGTTTCTCGAAATTTCCCCCGCCATGTCCACCCCTCTCCCCACCATGACCTCCTCTACCACCGCCCCTACCGCCTCTGTGTTCACCTTGTCCTCTACCACCTCCACGTCCGCCACCTCTGTGCTGACCTTGACCCCTTTCAGACATCCTGTCGCATGTAGGAGAAAATGCGGTCTGTTATCTGTTGGGTAAATTAAGTGAGGGATATTGACGTTATCAAGAAATTCTAGAACTTTTGTGATGGAAAGCTACAGCAATTGAGGCAAGTAGCCGCTAGGATAGAGCGACATAAGTGGCTTACTTGGAAGGCTGTGAAGACGAGGCTGAGATCAGAAACTGTGGCTGGGCATAAATGCCGAAGGACGGTCTCAATCCAACGGAATCAATTACCATTCCAATTTTACATGAAGGCTCACTTCGAGTGTCGGGAATACTTTTACTTCACTAATACAATTCTCACATAGTATCTTCGAAAGCACGGCAATTTTGTCCTTCTCAAAATTGACAGGAAATTGAAAGTCCTGCGCCCGGTCATCCCTAGGAATCATGTGGCAGTCGAGTGTCTAGTTCTAGGGAGGTTTCTTGAAAGTAACTTTTCAATCAAACCAGTAACTTACTGACAACTGTCTCTATTCTACGAGGCTTTGAGTGCATATCCTTAGGTAGGTACGATTTCTTAATGTCTTTGCATTCTTCAATATCATGTATGGTTGCTATCACCAACCTCATTCCCAAGCTCATTACGCATTATCACATGTCAAATGATCTTGAAGTTCCACTGTCAACACCCCGCCACGATTCAATGATCTTCATCCTACATCATGGGAAATAATATGTACCGCAAATATTCAGTCCTGTCAGGTACGACGACCTCAATTTCATTCACTTCGATCATGCATTTCTAGGACCGATGCCGAGGAAGTCTTAATTCCCGGGACTTAATTGCAACCCCCAATTTGCCACGCACAGCATAATCGATGAGTTTGAAAGAATTAGAGCCTCAAGCTCTAGGGGCTCTGGATGAAGAATTACAATATGAGGTAGAGGAGATAGGGAGCACAGAGGATAATGCAGTGATGAACCATGATCGTCTGCCGCAGGTAACTCGAGAGTCGACGCTTCTTCCATCGCCTATTGCCACTGCTGTTAGCCTGGTAACGAGATCATCCTCTCTTTATATTCGACTTGGCACATTCATAGGGGGCCTTGCTATAGATGGTGCACGAGTAACAACACTCACCGGGTTAGAAGTCAGTAGAGCTATTATCGAGGGAATACTACATCGTGCTGGAAAAGACGTTGCAAATCGAAGTACTGGAGAATTAGGAAAGTTGGAAGCAGAAGGGTTACTGGAACGAAGTATTGCGAATTTACACGCCACTATTACAGGAATATCATTTGCTGCTTCTACTACTTTTCATTTCTCTTCTGTAGCTTTGTCTTCAGCTACAGACATTTCACAACAGCTACTGGGTACACTGGATTCGATTCTTGGTTCGACAGATTCTTCGAGAGCAATAGCCAGCATCATTACATTAATTCGCCGAGAGTTTCAAAACCCCGCCACAGGAGCTGAAGGAGAAAAGGTTGGTGTCGGCGATCTCTTGTTGGGTATTTGTGGGTTGGCATTATTACAAAAATGGTGTCGCAAATTGACCGATCTAGAATGTCGAGAAAAAGAACACGAGGAGGTTCTTTGGGATGTGGTTGTGCTTGATGATGGCCGGCGAGCGGATGTCGTTGGTATGATATCAGGAGATTCCCCCAGTATTCAAGGAGATCCCACCAAATTGTCTTTCATGAATACAAGAGGTGGTGAAATGCTAGAGACGATTAAAAGAGAGGAGCCAAGTCAAGCTGACGATGGGGAGGACAAGGTGGAGAGTGTATTGAGACAGAGGCTAATCAAGTCTCTACCTTCCGATGCATCTGTTTCCATCACGACATCTACCATCACAACAACCATAAAAAAAATCACCGTGGAAGTTTCAGGATTCGAGCCTCCTGTTTTTTTGCCACCTCCCGGTGTGGAGATACTGGAAGAACATGCTATTCGTCTTGGAAATGAGGATCTAATTGAAGGGGGAAAACAACCAGAAATTACACCAGTACCGAGATACAGAGTGGTGTATGGAATAGTAGGGAACAGATTACGAAATATGAGTGTCGCAGAAAAAGAATTGCTTCAAGCTATTGAGAAAAACGTGGAAAGTGATAATACTTCGGGCGATGACCAGGACCGCGACGCTTCCAGCAGTGTCGCCTATTCAGATATACCCAAAGCGACTTATATCGACGATGGTTGGCCTATTAAAGACGAATACTCGCCCGTCAATCCTCGCCGAAGAGCTACTGGTAGCAAATCAAAAATACCCAGGCTTTCACTTCCTGGAGTTTTGGACGAGAAATGTATTGTAAGTGCGGAAATTTCTTCTTTGGTTCCAGACAACTTGGCAAATCAAAAGAGATCAAGAAAGCCTATCAGCCCAGCATCATTAGATAGTAGTTCTAAACTCAAGCCGATTTCGAACAATCAAGTATCTAAAAAATCGAAGACCGATGAAACAACGGTGGAAGGACAAGATAGGAAGACTTCTTTTCGCCAGGCCTTTAAGGGAAGATCTAGTACCAAGTTATCCAATCTTTTCAACAAAGATGGAAGTAAAGAAGACAGCAAACCCAAACTTCCACCTCGGCCTCGTCCAACATGGGGAGACCCCACTCATGCATCAACAGTTAGATCTACCTCAGCCCATCTATCAATTCTACAGAAGCGGCCAAGAAATACTGCAGGCTCCTCAACACCGTTACGTGAAAATCAGACCCCATTGACATCGGAAAATCTTGACAAAATTCAGCCTGATCTGCCACGCACTCCTTCCAGAACCGGTTATTACACGGTTCACGAACAACGAAAAGATTCAATGGTTTCTCAAACTGACACTTATTCAATCCACTCTTTTGACCAAGGCCGTCCTCATTCCCCAGTAACACCGAGGAATCGTTACGTGGGCCAGAATAATGCTATGAGATTACGATCCGAGAGGGGTATGACCCTTGAAAATTCACTCTCGACACCCAAAAGCCATCGACGCACACATTCAAATGAAGAAAGTATATTTACGTTGAATACAAACAACTCGGAGATTTGTCTCATCCCAAATTTTGGAAGAGAGAAGGGTATATTTGAAAGTGGGGAAGCATTAGATTCCCTGATGCGGACTGGTAACATTGATGGCACTTTTCCAAAGCGCCATATCATACAGAACATTACCCGTTTCGTCAAATTCGCATCCGCTTCTTACGGCTCCAACTTCCTTCGAGTGATGGGGATCTCGGATCCTAGTACAAGACAAGAGCTTGATGCTATACATCATCTTGAACATCAATCATTTTCGTCTCATACACAACTGCCTGCCGACACTATTCTTCTTTCTTCGTTTGTTGATCCTCAAGGTGGGACTGATTCTAGTGGACTCACAAATACTGGTGTTCCAATGGTTCATTATGTATCACTAGATCATCAATCACAAGCTATAGTCCTCACATGTCGTGGTACTCTAGGATTTGAAGATGTTCTCGCCGATATGACTTGTGATTATGACGAACTGGTTTGGCGTGGTAAAGCTTACAAAGTCCATAAGGGGATTCATGCATCTGCCCGAAGACTTCTTCATGGTGGTGGAGGCCGTGTTATGGCCACAATAAAGGCAGCGCTTGAGGAATTTCCGGATTATGGTTTGGTTATGTGTGGGCATTCATTAGGTGGCGGTGTAAGTACTTTATTAGCTATAATGGTTTCCGAACCTGCTGGCTACGGCACTTCATTTGTTACTTGTCACCCAGGAAATTTACCCACATCCCTTGACGCTACTGAAAATTCTTCTCAAATACTACACCTCCCACCGGGTCGACCAATCCATGTTTATGCTTATGGTCCCCCTGCTACGGTTTCTCCATCTTTAAGATCTGCAACTAGAGGTCTCATTACAACAGTCGTCAATGGTAATGATCTCGTGCCTCATCTTTCTCTCGGTTTGCTTCACGACCTTCAAGCAGTAGCTCTTGCATTCAAGAACGACAACTCGGGTGCGAAGGGTGAGGTGAAGAGAAGAGTATGGACGGGAATGAGAAATTCATTTACTGAAAGATGGTATGGTCGATCTGGACATGGAACTGATGAAGAAGAGGAAGATAAGTGGGCATATGCTGCACTCAAAGCACTCCGAGCTTGTATGTTGAGCAATAAGCTGGTACCACCTGGAGAAGTTTTTGTGGTTGAGAGCATGGCTGTCTTAAAACGAAACGCTTTCATAAGGAAAGGAGATATGAGCGATGAACAAAATGATAGAGGGGAAGATGGGTTAGGTAAACCAGCAACTAGAAGTGTATTAAAGTACGTGAGGGATGTAGAAAAGAGGTTTGGTGAAGTCAGATTCGGGGGAAGTATGCTGCTGGACCATAGTCCAGGAAGATATGAAAGTAGTTTGAGGGCATTGGGAAAGGGCGTCTTGGGTGATTCATGACTCGTTTACCACAAGGTATCATTATGTTCTAATATACAAAGTTACGATTGACAATTGCAGCCTTACAGAGGCAGCACAAACATCATAGCAATTCATCAGGAACTTTTGACAGCGAGACAAGCTCTTCAGAGGATGCATAAGTACATCATGCATAGTCGCCATCGATGTTTGCATTCATCTCAATAATTTCATTCGTATCAATATGCTAAGAATTACGGGCGAAATTTATCCATAGGAATGCTATAAAGTTCCAGCCTTCCATGCCACATAGCATTCCCGATCTACGTTGTATTCAACCACATTGTATGCTTTCATTCCAACACGTTTCAACGTCACTGTTGTTCTAAGATTATTGCTTCCCTTCAATTCACTCTGTGCTTTTGACTGAGTCACTTCTACCAAATTCATAAAACCTTCTAGCTAAGATGGCTATGTTTATCATTATCCTTGCCATCTCGGCATCTTTCGCTGCTGCAACACGAAAGTCATTACCAGTAGTTGATCTGGGACATTCTATCAATCAAGCTACTATTGAAGTATGTTGCTGAGTTCTTAATCATATCCTTCTCAAAGCTAACATTTCCACGACAACTAGCCATGGAAGCTACTATAACTTTTCAAATATTCGGTATGGAGAAGCTCCTGTTGGCCCACTGCGTTTTTCCAGACCAATCCCACCGCGAACGGCCAATCGAACTACAAATACCGGTCAAGAAGCAAGATCATGCTACCGAGCACATCCTTATTGGTTAAAGACAGCACGACAGTACATTAATAAGGTCCCGCTAGATGAGATAAAGCAAGAATGGTTCGATATCAACAATCCACCTTTACATGATGCTAGTCAATCCGAAGACTGTTTATTTTTGGATGTGATGGTACCTACTACGATTTTTGATAAAACTTCAAAGATTGAGACATGCGATGATGAACCTAGTGCCCCTGTTCTAGTTTGGATTGACGGTGGTGGTTTTACTGGTGGATACAAACATGAAACTAATCCTGCAGGATTAATCGAGAATTCCATGGTATTAAAGGAAGAATTCGTCTATGTTTCTATAAATTACAGACTGGTCTTTACATTGGTATAATCACGATTATTCTTAAAGTGAACATGCTAATTTTATTAGGGCTTCTTAGGTGGACCACTTTTGAAAGCCGATGGAGATGCAAATGCCGGTTTGCTTGATCAACGATTAGCTTTAGAATGGGTGCAGGAGTTCGTTTATTTATTTGGAGGTGACAAGAGCCGAGTGACAGTCATGGTGAATCGGCCGGAGGTGGATCTATACTACATCAAATAACTGCATATGGTGGAATGAGAGGTCCCCCGCCATTTCAACAAGCTATCCTACAAAGTCCGGGTTTTCAGCCAAATCCGGGGAGTTATCAACAAGAAAGAATCTCAAATCATGTCTTGAACGACGCAAGTAGCTTTTCAAATAGGTCGATCACGACTATAGATGGTTTACGAACTGTCGACACTCGGACATTGGCTAAAGTCAATGATTTCATCGTTGCGAATTCTCCTTATGGCCTTTATACCTTTGGTCCAACTGTCGATGGAACTTTTGTACCCGCACTCCCTGGTCAAATTCTAGCGAATAAGAATTTTCACACTTCTCTGACATTGATGATTGGAGGAAATGACCAAGAAGGTGTTCTATTCACTTCACCGTATATTTTGAACCAAGCAGATTATGTTGCCAATCTCAAATGGTTGTTTCCAAGGGCCCCCGAGCCGTTAGTGCATGACATTTTCGCCCTTTATCCCGACCAACTCGATGGGAAATATGGTTATACGGGTGAAATGCTGCGGGCAGCTGTTACTAGTGCAGAGTCCTGTTTTGCATGCAATACGAGATACCTGAATGCTAAAGTTGGAAACAAGTCATACGTTTATTCATTCGACGTACCTCTAGCATTACACGCAGATGATGTTGCTTATACATTTTATAATGGTCCAGGCAGTGTTACATGGGATGGAAGACCTGTATTTGGAGGTGCGGCACTCTCTCTTTAAGATTACATTGTGAACTTTGTAACTACTGGTACACCGAATGGAAGAAGGGTTCCAGATTTTCCTCAATCTGATGGCAAATCCAATATTTTGAGTATTAACTCATCGTTTTTGGGAACTATCTATGTTGATCCTTTAGTAAGGGGGCAATGTGAATGGTGGCAAAAAGCCCTTTATTATTGATTACATTTGTCATTTTCCTTCATGTATGACGCGCAACAGGAATCCTGAATCTCGAGACTTTCAGATTGAAAGTAGTTCATGGCTTGATGGGGATGATGTGGTCTAAGTTGAAAGCTTAAATTATGTCGAAAGACTATTAAGTTATACATTAGTAGGTTTAAAATTTGACGTCTTAATCATTTCACTTTGTAATTCTTTGAGGTCATTTTAATTCTTTATAATACTAAAATACAGCTGTTTACTAAACATTAAAATTACATGAAAACTCATATAAATCATTTGTATTTTATTAAATAAATATAATATATATATTAATCAATTTCATATTAATTTATTCAATTTCATTTGAAATTTAAGAAAAAAAAATATCATTTATTTTTAAGATTTTTATTTATTATAAAATCTGTATAGAAAGTTAATAGAAATTGAAAATATTGAAATTTACTAATGAAATAAGCAAAAATTAAGAACTTTTCTTTTGATATTAATTCAATCTTATAAATATCAATATATATTTATTTTAAAATAATAGAAATCTAAATAATAAATTCTTTATTATATAATAAAATCATATTCAAAATTTTAATCAAATTTAATGATTTTGAATAATTCTTTTTTATAATTAGAAATAGAACAAAATGCTTGTTTTTAATATGATTTTTGAAACCGACGAACAGTTGTACATGATTACTATAGTACTACATCTTTTCATTTTTTATCATCTATAGCACTCAATCGTTATATAACTCATAAACTTAAATTCCATGAGAACTCATACTTCAATTATACTAATATGAGATATATATCTATGTATATGAAACATTAAGCATTATTCCTTACGTACATACAACAAAGTATTGATTATTAAAAGACCTAAGGCCACTAGTAGGTGCGTGAATTGACGGGACACTTCCAAACTCGAAATTTTCAACAAATTTACTATTCATTTGTTTCATATTAGAATTCTCATTCGGATTGTTTTGATTCTAATAAGCAATTGTAACAACTTTTAAAATATATTCTTGAAGGTTAGTTCTAGAATAATAATAATAATATTAATATTCTAATAGTAGTAGAAGACTTAGTTATCTTTAAGCTTAAGATTAAATCGAATATATAATATAATGATAAGTTAAATTTAAATTATAAGAATAAGCTGAATCAAGCTGAATTTACTTTCTATTTCTAAGGTTTCTTTAAATAATATTTTAAATTTATATAGTTTATAATGAAATTCTAGTAGTTTTCATACTTGTAAATAAGATTAATCTAAATCGAATCTTATGAAATCATTTATATTATAAAAAGATAGTATAACTAATAAATTTAGTTCGTTTTATTAATAATCTATTAGAGGTAATCTACTTTATTACTACGTTATGTAGAAGTATAATTATTCTAGATTAAATCTAGAATAGTAGAACTACTATATAAAGTCTATCAACTCTAGATTACTACGTCCTAATATAATCTTGTATATAATTTTATTTTATTCTATTATATATTAATTTAATAAGAGATATAATAATATAATTTTATAGTATAAATTTATATTATATATATAGTAGTTATTAATATATCTTATAATTAGAAAGATATTAATAAGTAATTTAGTATATTTATTATAGAGTCTTACATCTATAACTCGATGTAATGAGAGATATTTATAAGTTAATATCTATTATATTTCGTTAGTTCATATACTTACTAGTGGCCTAGTAGTAAAGACCTAGGATTTTCTTTGAAGAAAACCTAGAAAAAGTAAGTCAATTCAGATCTGTTTAAGCTTTTTCTTATAATTTGACTTCAATTCAACTTTTATACTATAATTCGATTTATTTCTTAAGCTAAAGTAACTAAGTCTTTTACTAATACTAGAATACTAGTATTTTTATTATTGTTCTAGAGCTAACCTTTAAGAATTTTAAATATTACTAATCTCTAAAGATCGAATGAATATATGAAATTAAGAAATCAAAAGAATACTATCTATTTATCGATATATTAATGACTCTAATAGATTAGATCGATAATACTTCGAAGAGAAGATCTTTATTTAATAGATAAATAGTCTATCTAACTATAGTTAATTAAAGGTTTATCTCTTTAATAATCTTACTGTCCGCGAGGACTATAGTATTATATATGTATAAAATGTTGATTCGCTTAGCCTGAGATTCGATTCAAGCGATCTAATTGATTATATAAACTCCTTAGTATTATAACATAGCGTAATAACCTCTTTTAAGGAAATCATTTAAATCATCTAATTAGAGTTAATTAAAATTAAACAAAAGAAAAGAAAAGTAGTAATCATATAGAATAAACTAAAGACATTCAATTGATTTAATTTCTATAATATTAGCTTTAATATTAAGGTTTATATATAAGATTAAAGTTTTATTTTGAAAGTAGTAGAATAGCTTATATAATCAATCTAGTAAGGAATATATTATATATAGTAGAATTATAGTTAATAAATTTATTCTGATATTAAAGCTTTTATAGTTTAATAATATAATTATTAATTTGAAATATAAAAAATTGAAATGAGTTTAATTATATTATATAATATACGGTAATAACCTCATATAGTATTATTTCATGTATTGATACCTCAAATGTCAGGAATATAATCAAAATAATCTTAACTAGTATTTTTGACATTTCAATTTCAACTTTTTTTGATAATATTGTTATCCTAGTTTTAATTTGATTTAAATAAAAAATTGATATTTTGGTTTCAAATTAATTTAATATTCTGATTTCATATTGATTTAATATTCTAATCTTAAATTAATTTGATATTCTAATTTTAAAAATTATATATTATTTTAGTTTCAAAAACTATATATTATTCTGATTTTAAAAGTTATATTCTAATTGTAATATAATATAAAGTATATTGAACAATTATAGATTATAAATCTATAAATTTAAAATCTTTTTTTAATCTTTTAGATCTATAAATATCTTTCTTTTTCTTTTTCTCTTTATATTTTCCTTCTATACTTTTCTTACTTTTCATAATCTTTTTTTTTTTTTTTTTTTTCTTATCCTTGTTTATACTTTTGATTAAAATCGACATTATTTGTTATAAAACAGTTACAATAATTTCATCGATTTTCTCTAAGTTTGAATTGCTTTTAGAATTCTCATTATTAAAACTAGAATTTTTACTAAAGTTGTTTATATTACTAATTTCATTCTTTCGATTATACTTTTTAGAAGATTTTTTGATTATTATTCTTTTACAACAAATAGAACCATTTACTCTATCATTTCCTATAAATATTTAATTATAATCTTTTTATTTGAAAGTATCAATTACTTTTAAAATTGTATCGTAATTCTTTATAATTAATCAAACAATTAATATATACATTTTTATTATAATCTAATATTATAATACATTTAATTCAAGGTTCTTCTGATTTATTAACAAATGAATAAATATTATACAATATAAATGTAAGAATATTATACTTTTATATAAAAATAGCATTTATATTAGCGTTTAATTACTTTCTATCTTTATCAAATTATTTAATTTTTCGAATAGAATTTCGATATTCTAAGTTATATATTAAAGAGAGTTTGTATATTACTATTATTAATAATAAGGGGTTAGCTGGAAGCTAAACTGGGGATATTATTTGTTAATAAAAACCTAATAAATAATTACAATCTAAATTAAGATTGAATTAAATAAGATTAATATTTTTAAAACTGGATTTTAATTTCGAATTATTGAAATCATACATTTCCGACTCTTCTTCTTAATAAATAGTATTGATTAATATTTCAGAAACCTTAAATAGAATATAATTATCATTAAAATTAGAATTAAAACTATTATCATTATTGCTAAATGTAATTTATATATTATTGGGATTATATAATGAAGCTTGATCTAAATCCAGGGATATTTGACAACCTTGTAAAGCTAACAAAATTATTTTGAGTATAAATTAATCATTTTCTATTATTATTAGTAAATCCATATTTAATGAATATAATTTAGTATTTTATATATTAATAATTAAAGCTGCTTTTTCATTTTCTTATTTTTTATAAAAATATCTTCAAACTTTCTATATTAATTATTCAGGTTTTTGTATTTTAATATTCATAATTAGGAAAATAAATGAAATTGATATAATAAAGTTATTATATAAAGAACTAAAGATTTGTTGAACTTAGAAGATATATAATATAAAAGATTCACTATTATATTGAATTATATAATAAAAAGGATAATCGCTCTAAATATTGGTTTGAATTAATATATAATTTTTAATTTAAAGATAAATTGTATAGACTATATTAAGCATTTTTTTTATAATAATTTGTTATACTTATTATCCTATTTATTATAATTGATTTAGTATTATAATAAAAGTAATTACCCTTACAAACTTACCAATAGTGTTATACAATAGCCTTTTATTAACCATTTTATTGAATTTAAATTTACTATTTCTTGAAATAAAAGTTATTTTTAATATATTATTAATAATTTCGTAATTTAAATTCAATGGAATTGAAAATCATATAATATATCTATAAGAAAGGTTAAATATAGAACTGAAATTTATTTCGTTTGATTTATATTAAAAAAAAGTAATGTTATTAATAAATATAAATAATATTTATGGATTTTGAGTATTAAATTATAATTGATTAAAGTGAATATAGAATTTTTATTTGAAAAATAATGAATATAATTCCATTATAATACTAGCTATCATATATCGCTTAATTGGAATTTTTTCGAAATTAATTCGAAAACTACTATATAACAAATCTATATTAAAATTTGATTTGGATTCTCATTTTCAATCCAGATTTTATTATAATTACAACTATAATGACAGCAAATAATACAATCTTATAGAATAAACTAATAAATAAAACATAAATAGATAAAGATATTATATATATAAAGATTAAGTTTTAATATATAAATTAAAGATTATCTTTTCATATCAAATAAAATTTAAACAAATATTATATTTTAATATATTGTTCAATAAAGTAATATAAATATAAGTTTTATTATCATATATTAAAAAACAATAAGAAAAATATATATATTATTAATAAAGCTTTTACAAAACCTTATATCTATTCATTAATAACTCATCAATAATAAAAATAATAACAAAACTTTAAATAAATTTAATATTAATATAATCTCTTAATTCTTTTTAATTCATCAATCTCTAACAAATAATTATAGAATAATATACTAATCTTTTTCAATCAAAAGATTAATATTTGTCAAGCAAACTAAGCTAAAAAGCATACACAACTCTAACAATATAATAATAATAAAACTAATTTTTAAAAGTTATTAGCATATATATAAACAATTCAAAACATTAACCTCGAAAACTATTATAATATCAAAATAAATGAATATAATTGATTCCAAGTAATATTTATAGTATTTATACTTCTTTATAAAACTTTTAAATATTTCTAAAAGTTCTTTATTAATAATAGTATATATATTCGAACAACTTATAAATCAATATTGACTATTATGATTTGTATTAATATTAATAAGTATATTCGCCCTATTTGTTGGGTTATTATTCTAAAAGAAAATAAGTTTTGATAAGAATAATATTGTTTTCAAATGAAAAAGGCCTTTTCAATATTCAATCAATTAAATTAAAAAAATAAGTACATATATATTTTTGATAGATAAAAGGATTTAATTAATGATTTAACTTAGCTCTTATAAGTTATATATTTATATCATACTCAGTATATTATCGATAATATTTATGTTCAAGCTAAAAGTAAAGGTAAGGAATGTAAGTATATTTGATGGATTATTATTATAACAAATATTAAAAAAAGATTTGATATTACTATATTTATTATAAAAGAATATTATCTTTTAATATAGGAATATATTAAAGAGATTCCTTTTATTATTTACTAATATTTCTTTTATATAAATGCTGATATTATTTGTTATGAATATTATACTTTTGATGTTAATGAATTTGTTAATAATAAATAGAGTTCATTTTGAAACCTTTTAATCTTATTAATATTAAATATTATTCAGAACTATTTTATATAGGAATTCGAAAAATATCAAAACTTTAAGATATTTAATTCAGAACTTATTAATATATTCTAAAAAAAATGTAAGAAAATGAAATGTTAAATTATAAAAATAAAAGTTATTTTGATTAAAGGAAATGGTTATTAAATTAAATATATATTAAATAAAAAACAATCTTTGATTAATCTTAAGAGTATTATTTATATATATTTGGAGTTTTAGGATATTAAAGTATTCTGTATATATATATATATTGTACTTTGTTATATATAAGGGGAGTTAATATTATAGTATTATAATATATTTATTATAAAAATATAGTGTTATACTTATTTATAAGTATTCGATTTGATTCTATAATATAATGAATTAGTTGAAGATTTTATAATTCTTCTTTTTTTATAATTCTATATGATAGATTGTTTAAAAAAGAAATAAATTTGAAGAAATAAAAGAAGAGATTTTGTTTATATAAATAATATATATGGTTTTTATGGTATTAAGTTAGATTATAATAGTTAGACTTATCCTTTTGAGCTTATTATTAATGGTAAAGCTTAATATATTAAAAATTATCAAATTCGAAATTATTAAGATGAAAATAATACTTTATTAGATCCTTAATTAAGTTCTAAATTAGATTCTCAATTAGATTTTCGATTAGATTTGATTAATTCTCGATCAAATTTGAATGATTTTTAATTAGATTTAAATAATGTTGGTAGTGGTAAGATTGAATTTGACTTTAATTATGATTTTAATAAAAAATCGAATGATAATAATAATAATAATCGAATCCTATTTGATTAAATTAAAGATCTTAATAAATCAATTTTTACTAATTTAAATACTCATAATTAATATATTATTATTTATAAGTAATATTAATAAATATAGAAAGAACTAAATAACTCTTCTTATAACTAATAAGAAAGAAAAGAATTGAAAATGTATTATAAATAAACAATAAATATATTAAAATTATTTAAAACAATAATTATAAAGAGAAAGGAAATATAAATATAAATAGTGTAGATATAGATAATATAAATACAAATGTTGTAGATATAAATGTTGTAGATATAAATGTTGTAGATATAAATATTACAAAGAGAAAGTATATAGATATAGATATAAAAATGGTAAAAGTTAAAACAAATGATGAAATAGAATTAGTTTAAATAACTTTAGAAAAGGAATAATAAATAAAAAAGGAAAGATTATTAAGAAAATAAGAGCCTAAGAAAATAATTAAAGAAATCGTAAAGGAGGAAGCGGAATAAGTTTTAGATAATATATTTGATGAATAAAAAGAGTAATGTTAAAAGGTAACTTTATAATAATTAATACTATTTGCCTGGCTTTTATATAATGAAGAAGACAACATTATTTAATTAAAGGAGCTTTCATTTTTAAGCCAAGCGAATATTAAATAATAAAAGCTTAGATTCGGAATAATTAATAGGGTTCTGTATAATATAAATGCTAAAGTAATCTTATCTAGATTATCTTAATTTATATTAGATTACATTATAAAAGAAAATATACCTAAATCTAATTATAAAATTAAGAAAACATAAATAATAATTATTATTTCGAAACTAAATTTAAATAAACAATATTATTTAATCTTTAAAAAGAGAATTCAGAATATTATAAAGAAGATTATAAAATTTAAAAGAAAAAATAAATTTAAAATAGTAAAATTTAAAATTTTACAACTTGTTTTATTAATATTTATAAAAGATTTGAAATTAACTTAAAATATTTCTTTTTTATTTATTTAAGTATTAAATACTAATTATTATTAATAATAAAATCTTCAATATTTTTTACACCTTTTAAACCTTCTAATTAATTTATTTATTCCTCAAGTTCTTTAAACTTTTCACTTCAAAGCCTTATACTTTAAAAGCTTTTAAATACTTATATATCAAATCCTATAATTACTTATCTTTTTTGAAGCTTTTCAATCAATCTTTTTTCTCTTTTTTAAAATAAATCTTTATTAAAATTATTAATTATATATTAAAGTTAAAAAAAATGAAGAATATTTAAAAGATATATTAATAAAAATGAAGAATATAAAGTAAAGCAAAGTTCGTTTAAGAAATATAAGTTTTAAGGTTTAATTTGAGATTAGAATTTAATTTCCTAGTTTGATTGGTTATAGTTTGAGTAGAAAATTCAAATTTTGTATTATATTTAGATTAATATTACTTTTGAATTTGAGATCAGAATATTAATATCTTTGTGAATTTCGATTAGATTAACACTTTGTAAATTAAGATTAGAATATCAATATCTTTATAAATTTAAATCAAATTAATACTTTTAATTAAAATCAGAATATTAATATCCCTATAAATTTAAATCAGACTAACACTTCTGATTGAGATCAAAATATTAATATCCTTATAAATTTGAATCAAATTAATACTTTTCAAATTAAGACTAAAATAGCAATATTTTGAAAATCAAAACGACCTGAAATAGCATATACTAGACCCTAATTAGCACTTTTAATATTTGAGGTATCAATACATGGAAGGATGCTATATGAGGTTATTATCGTATAATATAATATAATCTCTAAACGTGAAAAATGTATAAGTTAAATTATAAAAATCAAGTTAGAGAAATTAGGAACATTATGAAAAAAATGAAAAAGTAAACCGGCTTCGCCTACGAGCTTTTAATAAATTTGTTTTTAAATTTTTATAATAATAATAATTATTATATTCTACTTTCTTAAAAAGTAAGGGACTTAGAGGCTCGTAGGCCTCTGGTTATTATGAAGATACTCTGGACAATTGAATCTGACTTAGCCAACGCTATCGTTGTCATTCATTTTTATATGAGAGTCTAATTACCTAGTAACTATTGGAAACTTATAGTCAATTGCGAGGCGCGAGGCAACATTCGGAGTATTATCAATAGATGAGGAGAGGGTATAGCAAAAGTCATAATAAGTATTGATTATCTAGATCTTATGAGACTACGACCTGCGTGAAATCCGAAAGTGCCAGCTTCAGATGAATGAATGCAATTTCGCTCAAAATAACTTTCCTAAAAGACCATACCCAGTATGAGGATGTCTGCGATATGAAAATTACTCAGTACCAAGGCCATACGAGATTCCTTGATTACCAAGCGGTAGCAAAGTTGAAACGATAGAGCCATCTCTCGTGCTCAATTATCTTGAGTTACTCTGCATTCTTCTTGTTTTTTCTTGCGTGAGATTTCTCGTTTCTCTTCTCGTTCTTTCTTCAACTTCGTTTCCTCAGTCTCCTTAACTTTGGCCCAGTTTTGGAAAGCATCCTTGTTCTGAGTACAACATATCACAACTTCTCGTGTGGCTAGAACATCCTCCAAGCAGTCATGAATGGCACCTTTGTTCTTTCTAATCTCTAATTTGAGAATTTCGGAGCACATTGTTGACAACCCCCAATTTCGATTGAAGCCAACTTCTTTTTTTGCAAGAATCGCAGAGTCCACAATACGGGGGTGTATTATTCTCAGTGCATCCAAGTCATTTTCCAAAGCATGGCCGATGAGGATTGTGTTAGCATCAATAAGTTCCCACAACTTGGATCGGGCCTCTTCCCAACCATCCAGTGCCTGACCTCGGGAGGCAGCTTCATTGAGAGTGTTTATACTTATGCCATGGATGGAGGATCTCATATCGTTAATGCGCTCTTTCGGATATATGAGATGATTAAGAATCACTGCACCTGACACGAAGTCAACTGCGCAGAGCAAGATCGGCTCACCACCATTATCACTGGCTACTCCCGCCATTTCACAATCGATGACCACGGCCAGATATTTGGGTTCATTAGAAGCAGCTGGGGTTTGCTGAAAGTCCTGGTGTCTGAATGATCTCAAGGGAAATTGAAAATCATGTATTGGCAAAGTCTGGCACCCGTGGGCGTCTGGTTCGCTTCCGTTGATCCAGCAGCATTTGTAAGGCTTTTTGACATTCTGCAGAGTTTAAACTATTAGTATATTCCTGGCATAAATTTCCGTTAAAAGCCAAAGAATAAACACGTACCCACTTCTTACGCTTGTACGGATGAAAGGTGCATGGCTTTTCGTAATCAACTCTTAGTTCTCGAACTATAACCAAGTCAGCTTAAATCTTCCGAAACAGAACCAAGCATGGAAAACTTGCCGTTGCAACGCTTGCATTTTCGAGAATCGACATAATCCGACTTATTATATGGTTGTGTGATGTAATTGTTAGACTGGAGATCTTCCCGCGAATGACAATATGAAGATAATGTGGCTAGAACCAACTGAGACTCAGATTCATGAAACGTTGACCAGAGTGACTTTACGACTGGTACTATCATCGCGACAGTAAAACTGGGAACTTGGGTTGAAGTGTAAGTGGAGATAATTGGAGTCAGAAGCTGATGATCCGCGCCGGGAACCGTATGATTCAAATATGAAGAAGCGCCATTATGTTGACCGTAACTCATTTGGATGGATTGAGAAGGTTTTGCTTGTTGATATGGCGTTTGTCCAAAATTTGTGTGGTTGGATCCCACTGAATGGGAAACATTGGATTTGCCTTGAATAGAATTTCTGTGAACCGATGAATTGTTGACATGTTGGTCTAAACTTTTGTGATCTTTAAAAGACCTTTGACAGAGGCTGCAGTAGGCCGACATGGTGGAATGTTGGAGTTGATCAGTTCAAGTGTCCTTTTTGATTGATTGATTGATTTGAGGTCGTTGCTGGAGAGCAAGATAGCTCCAAGACAATTACCCCGCTTCCTTTCTACCTGAGTAGGCAACACAAAATTATGAGGTAGTACTGAGGTAGGAATCTTGAAACGATATAACATTCAAGTTTGATTGGTAGAATTGTTGTTACACCGCGTCTTTATATTATCCACCAAACAGAAACAAGTCATCAACAAAATCGTTGACATTAGGTATCTAGCCTGTGACAGCAGCATCCCAACTTTTGAACACACCTCCAACTTGGGAGAGTTGCGAAATCAAGCAGAGAAACTTAAGAAGCATGAAAAAGAGTACTACTTGCTTCCGCCGTGTCGATTAGCGATTAGCTCGAGTGACTACTACACTAGTACTTATAACAACTATCATAATTTTCGTTTGATCGAAGTTATTGAATTGAAATTCTTGAACGCTTTATCTAGTATGTATATTCTTCATTAAGAGCTCTTCGGGAATCATAAACGCGATCGAAATGCTTCTTCGAACTTGAGTTGATGCGCCCCGAGTTCTCCAACGACTATCGAGAAGCGCCCGTTATAACTCTACAGTAGTCAATCGAGGTGTAAATTCTCGTATATCTATATCGAAAATTTATCAAAGTCTACTTTTTATTCTAATTTGATTAAATTATGATTTAATTATTAGTGTTCTTGTAGTAAAGAGTGAATTATTAAATCTAGTTCTTAGTAATGTAGTTTAACACTGAATGGGCTATATTATTGAGTGGGCCACTTTCATCTCAATTTACATTCTTCATATTTAATATACATTTTATCAACTATTTATTATAGAATCTATAAATAAAAAAGCATATTTACTTTTAACTATTAAAGCTTTTCAAAAAAACAAAAAACTAAATATTCAACAGGTTATTCGATTATATAATATATTTTATATAATAATCAATTATAGAATAAATGTTTTACTTTTATATATAGAGACTTAAGCGAATTATTATAAGATTATAAAATTTAAAAAAAATGATTATTTAATATATTCTTAATATAGATTTAAAAGATTTTTCATTTAAATTTAAGAATATAAAAGATATGGTAAATTATATTTTTAAATCAAAAGGTATAAAATATATTAGAAAGCTTTAAATGTATTGATTTGTAAAGTGTTAAATCGAATTAAAAATATGTTTTAATTATATTTATAAGTTTCAAAAAGCTTTTTATAAGGATTCTAAACTTTTTGAAAAATAGCTTTGATTAATTATAAATATATAAATGAAATATAATATATTAAATAAAGATTTCTATAATTTTAATGAAATAGACTTTATAATGAAGATTATATGTGTAGCAATAATAGTAATTAATATTAAATAAAATGGTAAAAGTAAGGTAGTATAATCAGACAATCAAGAATGAGCTATAATAATAATATATAGAAATGAAAAGGGTGAAACTATTCCTTTATTTTTAGTAATTCAAGAATAGATTTATCTTTTCAATTAGTATATCGAAATCGATTTTTCTATGGATTAGACTATTAAATCTATATCTAATAGATGAACAAATAATAAAACAAGTCTAGAATAATTGAAACATTTTAATAAATATACTAAAAATTAAAGAAAAAGTAAATATCGAATATTAATATTAAATAAATATGAAAGCTACAAATTAATAGCTTTTTAAGTATACTATAAAAAGAATAATATTATATATTTACGTTTATTATTATAGTCAAATTATTTAACTTAATTATTTAATATTAACTGTTTTAATAATTTAAAACGTTTATATAATAATCAAATTGATGAATTTATTAAAACATATATTAATTATATTTTAAAGATTAAATTCTTTATAACTTTTAAAATTGTATACAAGAAATCAATCATTTTTCAAAATATAAAATCAAAATTCTAAGGAATAAGTTTAATCCTATTTAATCCTAAAGCTATACTCTTGAAATTAGATATTTGAATTTGTATACCTACCCCCCCCTCTTTTGATTTAGATTAATAAATCTCTTAAACCCTTTATAATTCAATTAAAGCTTTTTCTTAATCAATATTAATTAAATCTTAAATAACTTATTATTAATCAAATTCTTTTATATTTATATTCGAAACTATATTAGTTTTAATTAACAATATAAAAAGATTAGCTTATAAAAATATTTTTTTAAATATAAAGAATTATATATTTCAAATAGTAAATAAAATATTAAATAAATATTAACATATAAAAAAAACCTAATTATATTAAGGAGGAATACTTATTAAATAAAAGGTTTTTGATATATTATCTCAATAAAAGATTGATATTCAGATTTAATATAATAAATATCAAAAAGAAGGAAATTTTAATAGGGAAGTATTTTTTAATTGATATTATAATAAATACAAAAAGACAGGTTATAATACAAGAATCTATTAAAATAATATAATAGATTTTAGATTATTAGATTTTTAATAATTTAAATTAATTGATTTTATAATTATTGAATAATTTATATTTGAAGATATAAATTGAAATGAAAATGATTTATTTGGTGATATAATCTACTCAGTGTTAAACTATATTATTAATTTATTAATATTAATGTGATTTATAAGTATATAAGCTATATTATTATATAATCATTTTAAAAATATATTAAAATCAAGGTTCTTTGATAATCACATTTTCAAAACTCATTAATTATTATTTTCGAAGAAAAAAAATCATTAAATAATAATAAAATAAAAGTATTTTAAAAATATATTTTAGAATTTAATATCAGGGCGTAAATTCGAGATTTATTTTAATAGGACTTATATAGTAGATCTACTATCCTAGATCTAATCTAGAACACTCACGCTTTTATATAACGTAGTAATAAAGTAGATTACCCCTGAAATTTAATATTCTTATTATGTTTTTAAAAAAGTGAATTTTATTACGATTTTTATTATAGTTATTTCTTTAATAATTATTATAATAAATCGAATTTCAAAAATAATCGAATTTTTATAATATTATTTTAATTAGAACTCATATATCAAATTTTCTTTAAATTCTATTAGTAAATAAAGAAAGTATATAATTATATATAATATAATTTATTAGTATATAAGTTATATCATCATATAGACTACTTTCACCTTCATTTACACTTTCATAACTATATTATTCAATAATTATTAAGTTACTTAATTGAAATTATTAAGATTATAATAATTTAAAATTTATTATATTGTTTTGATATATTTTTATATTATATTCTATCAATTTACATTTACTATAATATCAACTAAAAATCTTTTCCTCATTTGAATTTCTTTTATTTTAATATTCATTAAATTAATTCTAAATTTCAATTTCTTTTTAATTATGATATTTGTAATCTCCTATTTAATAAAAAGGTCTCCCTAACATATTTAAGCTTTTTTATATATATTAATATCAATATTAATTCAAAACTTCATTTACTTTTCAAAATAATAGTTTTTTATATCTAAAGGTAAATTCTTATATACTAACCTCTTAATACCTGTTGGGACAGGGATCATGTGACTACGCTAGCGTTGACGCTAGCATCTTTCGACATTATAGTAAATACGTTTCATAGCCCTAACTTTTAGAACCTTAAGTAATATAACAATAGTGTGAATTATAGTACTGTATTGACCTCATTATTTTTATAATGATACTAATATTAATTAATAATATTATAAATTAAAAGTCTAACATTTTAATTTTAACTATAACATATAATTTGAATTAAGATTAATATTTCTTTAAAAAGACGTAAACTTTTATATCATTTTAATATGATTTAATATCTACCTTTATATAAATAAAAACAACCGACAATGTTGTTACGACGGTATCCAACATACCGCGTCACATGGCCAAACGGTCACGTGATGGACCTAGAGGATCTAGGGGATCGAAGAATAAATGTCTAGATCTATAAGATCTAAAGGATCCAAGTAGAATAGAGCCTCATGGTTCTGCAGAGAACAAAGGTCTATATAAGTAATAGGGTTTCTTTATATATAAAGCTTCGTGCTCAAGAACAATCATTAGTTTCATTAACGTAGTTTATCATCGAGTGATCCATATCATCGAGTAACCCACTTTCACCTCAATTTACACTTTCAAACCTATATTATTCAACAATAATTGAATCAATTGATTAAAACTATTAAGAATCTAATAATCTAGGATCTATTACATTATTTTGACAGGTTCTTATATTATATCCTGTCTTTCTACATTTACTACAACATTGATTAAAAGATATTTCCCTATTAGAATTCCTCTTTTTTTAATATTCATTATATTAAATCTGAATATCAATCTTTTACTGAAATAATATATCAAGAATCTTTTATCCAATAAGTACTTCTCCTTGATATAATTAAGTTTTTTTTATGTATCAATACTTACTTAATACTTTATTTACTATTCAAAGTATACAATTCTCTATATTTAAAAATATATTCTTATAAGCTAATCTCTCTATACTCTCAACTAGAACTAGTACAATTTCGAATATAAGTATAGGAGAGCTTAATTGATAACGAGTTATTCGAGATTTAATTAATATTGATTGAGAAAGAGCTTTTGTTGAATTGTAAGGGGTTTGAGAGATTCATTAATCTAGATCGAAAGAGGAAGAAGTAGGTATACGGATTTGAATATCTAATTTCGAGAATACAACTTTAGGATTAAATGGGATTAAACCTGTTCCTTGAAATCCTGATTTCATATTCTAAGAAGTAATTGATTTCTTATATATAGTTTTAAAAGCTATAAAGAATTCAACCTTTAAAATATAATTGATATATACCTTAATAAATCCATCAATTTGATCATTATATGAACGTTTTAGATTGCTAAAACAACCAACATTAAATGATTGAGTTAAATAACTTGAATATAATAGTAAACGTAAACATATAATATTGTTCTCTTTATAGTATATTTGAAAAGCTATTAATTTATAACTTTCATATCTATTCAATACCAATATTCAATATTTACTCTTTCTTCAATTCTTAATATACTTATCAAAATGTTTCAATCATTCTAAACCTGTCTTATTATTCATCCACTTATTAAATATAGGTTTAATAACCTATTCCATAGGAAGATTCGTTTCGATATACCAATTAAAGAAATGAACTTGTCCTTAAACTATTAGAAATAAGGGAATAGTTTCACCCTCTCCATTTCCGTATATTATTACTATAGCCCATTCTTGATTACCTAATTATACTATCTTGCTTCTATTATTTCATTCAATATTAGTTACTACTATTACTACATATATAATTCTTATCATAAAGCCTGTTTCATTAAAATTTATAGAAATCTCCGTTTAAAATATTGTATTTCGCTTGCATATTCACAACTAATCGAAACCATTCTTTAAGAAGCTTAAGATCCTTATAGAAAGCTCTTTGAAAGTTATAAACATAACTAAAATACATCTTTAATTCGATTCAATATTTTACAAATCAATATACCTAAAGCTTCCCAATATATTTTATATTCTTTGATTCGAGAATATCATTCGTTATATCTTTCATATTCTTTAATTTAAATAAAAATCCTTTTAAATCTATATCGAGTATATATTGAACAATTACCTTTTCTTTTAATTCTATAATTTTATAACAATTCGCTTAAGTTTCTGTACAAAGAGGTAAACCTTTTATTCTATATTGAAAAGTTGTACAAGGAATATTATAGAGCATAGTAATCTTTCGAATACTTAATTTTTTATTTTTATAAATAGCTTCAATAGTAAGGAGTATATGAGCTTCTTAATTATTCGAATTCATTATAGATTGTTAATAAAACGTATATTGAAAGAGATAGGTGTAAATTGAAGTGAAAGTGGGCCACTCGATGATATAGGCCACTCGATGATAAACCACGTTACTATAGTTACGAGAATTGCAACCAGTTACAACCTTATTGAATTCCTACTTGAAGTCTAGTCTAAACCACCTCGAGAGATCTCTAGACACTTCCACGTGACCCTAGAGGCAGCTCCCGTAACAAATGTGGTGGTAACTTTTATATTAATTTTAATTTATATTTTATTCTTTATTACAATATACATTAAAGAATAAAAATTAGTAATATTTAGCTCAAACTTAGTATTATATTCTTTGAATTCAAACTTTGTTATATCTTGACAGAATTAATATTCTATTATCTACTTATCATTTATTAAATATAACAGAATCATTTGTAGATTCTCCCGTATTTCGGGAATATTACATCGAAAATGTTAAGTATTTAGTTCTAGAATAATTTAATAATATCAAATTTATTAAATCTATTATCAAATCTTTAATTTTATTAAAGATTGTATTTAATAATTATAAATTAATAATGAATAGATAAAAAGATTATTCTTTCAATATTAACTATATAAATGAAAAGGAAATATAAGATTTCTACAAATATAAATTGTATGAATATAAATTTAGTAATTTTTGTGATAAGAAGTTATAATTAGATTATATTATAAGTTTTAAGGACTTTAAACTAGAGTATTTTCTATTCATTGAAATACAATTATTATACAAATTATAATACAAATTCTATATATATAAACTATTTATTATAAAATATATTATTTATTTAAAACAAACAATTAATAAGATATTAGTTAATGTACAATTTATAATATTTTAACAATAATTGAATCCTAAAATTACAAATATTTTTAAAAAGAAAGGGTTTTAGTTTTAATTATTAAGTATATTTGAAAGAATTATAAAAAGATTAAAAGTACTATTAGTTATCTTTGAAATGATTAAGATAAAAGATTTAATTAGATTAGTTATTTATAATTAAGATAAACTCCTACAACTTTCAAGTGCTATATCTAGACTATTAGGCATTAATTTATATTAATATAATAATAAAAATAAAAGTATTAAGAAGTATAAATTATATATTCCTTTTTTATTAAAACCATTATTATGATAGTAAACATTAATAATTCGAGACCATATCATTAATCTTTTTCAATAAGTAATTACAATCGATTTATTATTTATAAAAAAGTATTATAATCTAATAAAACTAATATTTATTCAATCTATTTAACGATTTAATATTGAGGTTATTCTAATATTATTATAATTACATTTCTAATTTAATCTTCGAAATCTTAGTTAAGAATAATCAAGACTAACTTTAATAAAGATATAAACATTCTATCAATTCGGTAATAATATAGTTCTGTAATAACAAGTCAAATAATCAATCGATGATTTATTTAATGATGATATAAGTAAGAAAGAAGGAAATGATGGAGGTAAAAGAAACAATATTTCAAATTGAGGTTGATATTATGGAAATGAAGAAGAAAACGATCCAGAAGGTATTAATATTATTTAAAACATTTTATTTTCTTAGAAACCTATAAATATTAATTAGTTTTTGGATAATCTTATGAAACTTTATAATAAAACTAACAAATATAATAATCAAAATAATAATTTTGTTTATAAATTCTTAATCTTTCTTTATAATTATAAATATATCAATATATCTATATTATTATTAAAGAAGGCATTTTCTATTATACTTATTAATATTATATTGGATTTTTATTATATAAATCTAAACAATTTACCCAATACAATGACTAGGATTTATAATTTAATAATATCTACATTTAAAGGCTTAAAATATAAACACAATTTTATATAACAATAGGAAATTATTATATTTAAGAATATAATGGTAGAATTAAATAATAAAAGGAAAATAATATTTTAATATCTATAATTTATAATTACAAAACTTTATTATATATATAAAGGATTTAGCTTTATAATAAAAATAAAAGAATTATTTTATTAAAAGATTATTATTATATATACTTTAATATAGATATACTTTCTAGTTTGTTTTCGCTTTGTTAAAGATATTCTAAATCTTTTAAAGGAGTTATATTTAGTTATTATAATATAAAAACAAACTCATTCTAATAAAGTCATAACATTCTATATCAATTGTAAATATTATTATAATCAAGATGAATATAATTAGAATAAAGATTTTGAATAAGATAATTAATATTTATTTAAATTATATATAAAAAAAGTATTTTGTTTATAAGAAAAAAAATTATTAATTAATTCGATATAATAAAGAGGAATATGAGGAATTTTAATATAAATATAAGAAACAATTTAAGAGTAATAATTTCAATAAAAGTTTTGAATAATTTCTTATCGAATATAAAGAATCTATTGAAAATTCTAATCTTAATATAGATAGTGAAGTTGTAGTTTATTTTGTATAATTCGAACTTCAAAATTCATTTATATAAAAATTATATTCAAGCTTTATTATTTAGAGTAAACTTATAAATAAATAAAAGATTGTTAAGAATTTACTTAATAAATTCTTTATATATATTTTAATATATTAGTAAATATAATCTAAGGGAATTTCAAGGAATTATTGTTAATATAGCTATAATATAATAATTAATAATAGGTTATAAGTAATATATAGTATATAAGATAATAATTAAAAATGTTATTTTAAATATAAAAATAATAGGAGTTATGAGTGTAGTATTTAGAATTAATAAAGTTGAATCGATTGATTTAATATAATTAAATTTATTATCAAAAACCATTGAATTTTATATTATAAATATAAGAACATTATTCTTATTATTCTTTAAGGATATAGACAGGTTTGGTATATATTATAATAACATTCTTGATATAATTGTTATAAGTAATATAAAAGAACAATTCCTATATATTTATTATAATGAATACACAATATTTTTATAATATATAAATATATAATAATTTATATAACAAATTAATAATAGTAATATATATTATCTTATTAATATAGAATTATAATGTTTACATTATTACTTCAATTATTTATTAGTATATAGACTTTTACAAATGCTTTAACAAGCTAGTTATAATAATATTATATAAACTGAAATTAGCAAATTTATTAAGTTCTATCAACACTATTAAAAATATAAAAAAATTATTAGGTTGATTTAAATTCAATTTATAAAACAATATTGATTTTAATTATTTAATTATAATAAATATAATATATATTAATATTAACTTTATTCTATATATTATTAATAAAGACATACAATTTTAAATAATATAATAATTAAACAACATTATTGCGAGATATATTTTTAATATATTTCAAAAGTGCTGGATAAATATTTACATTAGCTTTTTAAATTATATTATATATAATACTAAAAAAACTTTATTAATAAAAAATTCATATAATATATAGCAACTATATTAATTAGAATGAAAATTATATTAATTAAAGCTTATTAATTAGTCGAAATTATTGAACGTTATTATATAGTTATTAAAGAAGCGTACAATATCATTGTTAATAAATTAGAGAGTTTTATAATAAAAAAATAATATTATAAATGACTATTAAGGTAGTGAATGATATTATAGGATTAAATAGACTAATTCTAATACTCTTAGTATTTGAAGCATATTTATAAATAACTAATCTCGATTCATTAGTATTTATAGTCTTGTAATGAGAAACTATAATTAGGAAGGTAATAAACAAAATTAACAAGTTATAAGTAATAAGATAGATATTAGATATATTTAATTAATATAACGGATTATTTATAATGGCGTTATACAACCTACTCATTAATTCAAAGATTTGAATATAAAGAGAATATAAAGGTTGAATAAATCCATATTATTTATTAGAAATAAAAGATAAGATGTGTATTATATAATTAACAAATGATTTAATAAAGTTTTATATTATTCAAATTAAATTATATATAGAAAAAGAAAATTAACCTTAGGATCAATTTTATAAAGAATTCAATAAACTGGTATAAATAATAGAATTAATATAACCTAAATAATCTATTGAGGTTATATAAAAGGTATGATTAGTGTAAGTAATGTAAAATGTATTATAAAAAAAAGAATAATTGTATTAAAAGTTAATAAAGTTAAATTAATCACTTTATTAACTATTATACAAAATAGAAATGAAAAGGAGATTCTTTTAGATTTATTAAAAAACCCTCAGTTTTTATAATTGTTAATTCTTTAATTTATAATTCCTATATTAACAATCTTTTTTATTATCACGAAATTCACTGTATAGTGTAACCCTATAGGACTAATCCTAGCACTCCTTCGGAGTACTCAATCATTTGTATGCCTTATATATCTAATTAGGCGATTCTATTGTCTAATCAGGGTATATAAAGTAAATATGATTCTTATGATTATATGGAACAAATGAATTTAATTTATTATTATTTTATATACCTATCTTTTAATCAAAATAATCATTAGATTTAACTATTATTTTTATAATAGTTATGAGTCTGATTGGTATTCATATTACACTCTTATTATTTATATATATCTTTTGATTATTTTGATTTATATATATTCTCCCCTATTCATTTTTACAAAACTTATTATATTTAAATTTAATTCCTTAAAAGTTATCTAACTTGTTATCCATAAATATTAATTAAAATGGTTTTTAAATCTATAATATTTTTATATATTGAAAAGTATTTGAAAGAATATTAAATTAAAAAATTTCAAAATTATTCTAATTATTTCAAATATTTCTAAAAAATCCTTAAAAAATAAAAAAACTTTTTATTAATTAATTTTTATTTATAAGAAAGATTGATTTATTAAGAATCTACCTAAAATCATTACAATTATTAATCTTATAAGAAAATATAATTTAAATAATAATATAAAGTACCTTATTAATCTTAATGTTTATAAACAATCTTAGTAGAAGGATTTAAAAGGAAATACTAAAATGATTCCATTATCATTTTCTAAAAAGCTAATACTTAAGCTTATAAGACCTAAAATAAACACTTTTCAAAATATTTCAGTAAAACACTTCATACTTTAAAAAGAATATTACTATTAAAAAGATAAGTATAATATTATATATAAATTATATTAGAATGTTTATAAATAAATTATTAAAATGGTAGAATCATTTCATCTTATAGAACTCACTTTTGAAAATAATAATATAAAAGCTCTACCATTTAAAACAATTATTTAAAAGTTATAAAATAAGTTTGTATCTATTATTATAATTATAAAATCTATTATTACTTAAGAATATCGAAATATTTTTTAATAAGTAATTATAAATCGAACTAATTTAATTAAATAATATAATAAATAAACTAAAGTTTATATAACGTAGTTTATTAATGAATCGGTTATATCAGTGAATCGGTCACTTTTATCTCGAATTATTATTTTATATTCAATATGTGTTTTCTTTATAATTAATTATAAAAATTCATTCTAAAGAAACATACATAATCTTAATTATTCAAGCTATTAAATCAAATAAAAAATTATTAATTCGAAAAGTAGCTTAATTTTATTATATATTTTGAATTAACGTAGTTTATCAGTGCGTGCATAATATCAGTACGTGCACCACTTCAAAATTATACTAAAATCAGGGTTTTTTTAATATTTGTATTTTAATAATTAATCATTATTTTTTGAAAAAATAAAATGTATAATAAAAATTATAATTTAAATATTTAAAAAATATAATTTTTATATAAATATTTTCATTATATTTTAAAAAAGATTGAAATTGTCACGATTTTCGTTACAAAAAAACTTTCTTTAAAATAACTATTATATTAAATCATATTTCTAATAATTGATTAGAAATTCTTATTATTTATATAAATAACTATAAAGTTTTTTAGGAAAAATCAAATTATATTAATAAATAAAGAAAGTGCACAGTTACGCACAGACGAATTTTGTATGTAAAATGAATAGTGTATATACTGATATAATACACGCACTAATAAACTACATTATATTAAATAATAGAATTCAAAATAAACCTAATATAACTAAGAATTAATCAAAAAGTTATAATTTAACTAAATTAGAAAAGAAGATATTTATTCAATATATTCTTGATATAAATTTGAAAGGTTTTTTATTTAAACTTAAGAATATGGAAGATATAACGAATTATATTCTCAAATCAAAAAATGTAAAATATATCGATTTATAAAACATTAAATTGAATTAAAGATATGTTTTAATTATATTTATAACTTTCAAAGAGCTTTTTTATAAGGATCCTAAACTTATTGAAAAATGATTTCGATTAATTATAAATATACAAGCGAAATATAACATTTTGGATGGAGATTTCTATAATTTCGATGAAACAAGCTTTATAATAAGAATTATATATATAATAATGATTATTATTAATATTAAATGAAATGGTAGAAGTAAGATAGTACAACTAGGTAATTGAGAATGGGCTATAATAATAATATATGGAAATGGAGAGGGTGAAATTATTCTTTTATTTTTAATAGTTTAAGGATAGGTTTATCTCTTTAATCAATGTACTAAAACTAATCTTTTTACGAATTAGACTATTAAATCTACATCTAATAAATAAACAAATAATAAAATGAGTTTAAAATAATTAAAACATTTCAATAAATATATTAAGAATTAAAAAAAGGATAAATATTGAATATTGATATTGAACAAGTATGAAAACTATAAATCAATAGTTTTTCAAGTATATTATAAAGAGAATGATATTATATATTTATATTTATTATTATATTCAAGTTATTTAACTCAATTGTTTAATATTGACTATTTTAGCAATCTAAAACATTCATATAGTAATTAAATTAATGAATTTATTAAGACATATATTAATTATATTTTAAAGGTTAAATTCTTTATAGCTTTTAAAGTTATATATAAGAAATCAATTACTTTTCAAAATATGAAATTAGAATTTCAAGGAATAAATCTAATTCTATTTAATTCTAAAACTATATTCTCAAAATTAAATATTCGAATTTATACACCTACCCCCCCCTCTTCTGACCTAAATTAATAAATCTCTCAAACCCCTTACAACTCAATTAAAGCTTTTTCTTAATCAATATTAATTAAATCTTAAATAACTTATTATCAATCAAGCTTTTCTATATTTATATTTAAAATTATACTAGTTTTAATTAAAAATACAGAAAGATTAGCTTATAAAAATATTTTTTTAAATATAGAGAATTATACATTTTGGATAGCAAATAAAGTATTAAATAAACGTTGACACATGAAAAAAACCTAATTATATCAAAAAGAAATGCTCACTAAATAAAAGGCTTTTAATATATTATTTCAATAAAAGATTAATATTCAAATTCAATATGATAAATATTAAAAAAGGGGAAATTCTAATAAAAAAGCATTTTCTAATTGATATTATAATAAATACAAAAAGACAGATTATAATATAAGAACCTATCAAAACAATATAATAAATTCTAAATTATTAAATTCTTAATAATTTAAATCAATTGATTTAATAATTATTGAATAATTTATATTTGAAGGTATAAATTGAGATGAAAATGACCTACTTGGTAATATAGCCCACTCGGTGTTAAACTACGTTATATTATTGTTTTAATAAACAAATACAATAAAGCTAACATCATTCATTAATTATTTATTAAGTACAAGAAAATCATTAAAAATATATTAATATTAAAACTCTACACTATAATTTTAGATTTTAATATTAGTATAACAATTAAAAGCATAATCAATAAAATCTTTCCGAACCATAAAATCCTACTAATCATATACATCAACTCTAAATTACCTAACAACTATCTTACAAAACTCAAAACTATTAACAAAAAAAGATTAATAATTAATATAATAGTCAATCAAAAGATATATAAGAAATAAAAGATTATAAAAATCAAATAAATTAATAAAGATTCTAACCCCATAAATACAATAACTAAATCCAAGCCATATCAAACCCTAAAAGACCTGATTAATAACAATACCATAAAAATTAAGATTATAAAATAAATTGAAAAAGATTAAAAAAACAAATAATTACACAAGCAAAAGAGATCTTAACTAGAAGAATATAATCCAGTGATTTTAAAAAATTGTCAATATTAAAATAAGGATCATATAACTACACTAACATTAATACTAACGTCTCCCAATATTACAGTAAATACATTTCATAACCCTAGCTTTTAAAACCTTAAACAATATAACAACAGTATGAACCATAATACTATATTGACTTTATTATCCCCATGGTGATACCAACAATACCCTTAACTAAATTTAAAATACTATTAAACATAAATATAAATAAAGTTAAATAATAACAAAATATTCAAAATGTAATTAATATTAATTGAAATAAGATTTCTATAAGATTATAAGAAGTTTAGAAAATTTAAAGATTTATATTAAAAAAATTATATAATTAAAATATTTAATTCAAAAACATTACTTTAAAATCAAATAAAATTAATTCTACTCCTTGAAAGACGGATTTTATATTCTAAAACATAATTGATCATTAATATATAACTTTAAAAATTATAAAGAATTCAATTTTCGAAATGTAATTAATATACATTCTTATAAACCCTTTAACTTGTATATTATATTCTCATTTTGAAATACAAAATCAATTAATACTAAATAACTAAATTCAATAATTTAAATACAATAATAAATATATACATATATTTTTTTCACAATATAATCAAGATAATACAAATTTATAACTTTCATACTCATTTAATACTAAAATTTATTATTCTCTTTTTCTTTAATTAAACATTTATTTATTAAATTATTTTAATTATTTTAAATCTATCTCATTATTTCATTATTTATTACTTAGAAATTTAACTAGGGGCCTGCGAGCTTTTAGACCTCTTGCTTTTCGAGAAAGTATTATTTAATAGTTTTTTAAATATAATTTTGAATAGTAGTTGTATTGAGAGCTTATAGACGATTTCGATTTATCTTCTTTTAATTACTTTAATAATAATAATAATAATAATAATAATAATAATAACAAATTCCTAATTTAATTAATTTATTGATATTAAGGTATAAATGTATATGTATATATATTGTGGGCGAAAAATGAGCATATATTACGTGACTCCTATTATAGCTAGTATTTATAGGACTTCTTTATATAGTTTGAAAAGACAATTAATTTCAATCTATTAAACTCTACCCCCTATATATACATGAATACTTTCTAAAGCCTTTTTTCTCTCTTTTTCTTTAAAGATACTATAATATAGTAACATTTCTATAATATTTATAAAGACTTATTCTATGACCTTACTATCTTCTACTCTTTTATACTATTAGAGATTATAAGTCGACCACCCTACTTTCGGGCCACCCCTGTTTTAGACCACCCTTTTACACCAAAAATCGCTTTTTAGCCTATTAATATCTCTATCAATATATAATCTAATTTGATAAAAATTTGAGAATATATACTTTAAGCTATTTTAAGCTTATTTTGAAAATTTGAAAATTTTAGGAATTTTCTGTATTGAGATCTAGAGCTTTAAAATATCGATTTTTAAATTTGTATGGGAATTACATATAAATTTGAAACTTTAAAAAATCTTTAATAACTTTTTAATAACAATTATTAAAAGAAAACTATATATCTTTTTGAAAGTTGCGAACTTAAATCTATATAGAAAATAAATAAAAAAAATAAAAAAAATTAATAGATATAGAGATATAATATATAGTGAGTTTAGAATAGTATAAATAATCCCTGTAATTTTAAGGGTATTCTTTTAAATATCTATTTATAGGAAATTTTCTTTTTTTTCTGAATCCTTCAAAATAAATATGTTATAAATTTTTAATAAATTTTTATAGTTTATTTTTAATAATTTTTATTAAAAAGTTATTAAAGATTTTATAAAAGTTTTAAATTTGTATATGATTCCTATATAAATTTAAAAATCGATATTTTAAAGCTCTAGATCTCAATACAGAAAATTCCTAAAAATCTGAAATTCTCAATGTAAGCTAAAAATGATCTAAATTATATATATATAAATTTTCAGTTAATTCTATCCATAAATAAGAAAGTTAAAAATTCCATTTTTGATGTAAAAAGTGATTCAAAAGGGGGGTGGCCCGAAAGTAGAGTACTCGACTTACTCATTAGTATTAATATTATTATAAGAATAATAAAGTTAATATAGTATAATAATTCATACTACTGTAAAATTACTTAAGGTTCTAAAAGCTAAGACTATGAAATGTATAACACTTTGTCGTAAAAGAACTGCGAGAGCAGGGTACAATTTATCCTTAGAATCTACAACTATAGAATCGAGAGCAAAGCGCTTATAGAGCGCACGTGAGCGATCATAGTTGCGATTGAGGCCGATCCGTAACAAAACGTATTACTATAGTATTAAAAGGCGCTAGCGCTAACGCTAGTGCAGTCACATGATCCTCATTCCGACACTACTAGATATGAATAAACGAAGGACGAAACATATTGAAAATGACTTTAGAGTTTCAACAGATATAATTATAGTCGTATACAAGAAGTACTAATATTGAACGGGTATAAGAGTATTACAAGGCAAACAACATAAACCCCTTTGAAGTCAGAAGGAAACATTAGAAAACTAAAACGGATTAGTAGAAAGAATTAGGAGAAGGGGTTTAAAGAAATATTAGAAGAAAATATTACGAAAACCTCATTATAGTTAAGTTCAGTACCCCACTTTTCGGCCACCCCTCTTTTCAGCCACCTCATAAATCTCACCGCTCTAACCAACCATCTCTCTTCAATCTTTAATAATTCAATAATCACTAAATCAATTAATTCAAAAATTTGATATATTATCAATTATATTATGGGTAATGATTATATTAAAGATGATATTGCTATGGCACTTAATGCTATAACAGGAGATATAATTATCAAAAAAGCTGGTTTGAATTATAGGATACTTTGCATTTTTTTTTAATGCCATATAAAAGGTCACCTTTCCCATTAAAAAGGTACTCAAAATATACAAAAGATAGTTCCGATATAGGAGAAAGTATTAGTTGAATAAATATTAATTCAAAAGGCTTTAAACACTAATCCTATATATTGGTAGATATGAGAAATTGGTAAAACCCTCCTTAAAATGAAAAGGAATAAGCCTATACTTAAAAAACGATGGATATACAACTTTCTATTTAAAAACCCTGAAATTCAAACCAAAAGATAAATTAGAATTGATAATCAATGTATTTCAGATGCTATTATCGAAATTATTAGTAAGTTTTTAGAAAAGTTGAATTTGCCGACTATTATTTATATTAAGCTGGAAAACAAATGGAATATGGATGAAGTTGGTATTATGGAAGGTTAGGGCTTGAATGGTATGGTACTTGAAAATACTGAGAGATGTTTTATTCAAAAGAAGCAGCTTGGCACAAGAAGTTGAACCTCTTTTATTGAGTATATCTCTACTACAGGAAAAGCATTACTACCCCTCATTATATATAAGGGTAAAAGTATTCAACAACAATGGTTCTCTACTGAGCTTAATATATATAAGGATTAAAAATTCCATACTATAGAAAATAGGTAAACTACCAATAAAACAGATCTAGCATAGCTAAAAGAGGTCTTTATTCCTTAAATCACCCCTTTTGACTCAAAAGAGGCTAGATTGCTTGTTTTGGATAGGTATAGAAGCTACAAAACCACTTAATTTATACTTAAATACTTCAAAAACAATATACACCTCTTATTCCTTTCTCCATATATATCATATGTACTACAACCTTTTGATTTATCAATATTCTCTTCTTTAAAACGTAAATATTAACATGAACTCAATAAATTAAATCCACTATCTGATTCTACATTTATAGGTAAGAGGAATTTTCTTGTATGCTATCAGAAAGTAAGATTAAAAAGTTTAACTCTAAATAATATCACTTTAGAATAGAGAGCTTCAAGTTTATGACCTTAAAACTACGTTAAGCCTCTTTTGTCCAGATTATTACTTGAAAATAGTAATAAAGAAGTTTAAAGCCTGAATTCAATTTCAAATAATAATTTCATACTTCAATGGAATATAAATTCATCTTTGATTTGATGGGAAATGTTACAAAAAGTAAATGATCTATAAAAATATATATTAATATTAAAATCTGAAAAAGAAACAGATTTATACACTCATCGATTACTCTTTTGAAAGATTCAAAAAGTATTTGATATTAAGGACTATAAAATTATAAAGTTTAAATGTTGAATAAAGGAATTAGAATACAAATTAGAATATATTATACCTAAAAAAAAAAGAGGAAGATTAACACTAGCCCAAATTCGAAGTTTTTTAGGATTAAAGCTATATACCAGGTTCAAATCGAAGCTGGTGATTATGAAATTGATAGGGTGGACTTTAATAGTATATATAAAATTAATACTACAGAAGATTGTATTATAGTTGGATAATTATTAAATTATTGAAGTTTAAAAATTATATATATATATTTTATAAGGTGGCCGAAAAGAGGGGTGGCCGAAAAATAGGGTACTGAACTTATAACGTAGTTTATTAGTGAGCGAGTTATATTAATAAATAGATTACTTTATTTTATATATAAAATTTGTTTGTATATAATCGTACACTTTCTTTATATAATAATATAATTTAAAGAAATCTGAAAATTTTGAAATTTAATTATATAAATATTATAAAAATCAAATTATTTATTAAAAAATCAAATTATTATAATAGTTATTATAAAAATAACTTTTTTGTAACGAGAATCGTAATAATTTCTACTTTTTTTTTAGAATATAATAGAAATATTTATAAAAAAACTAGATTTATAAAAAGCTAATTTTTTATTGTTAACGTAACGTATGGGGAACTCGGACATATGGGGAACTCGGACACTTTTAGCCCATCACCAACTTGAAACCGCAATAACTTTTATTATGCATACCCAATCACCTTCTACATCTGCTCAAATTGAAGAGAAGCTTCAAAAGGCTATAATTTCACTTCAATTGAAAGAATTTAAATCAATTAGAAAGGCTGCAGAGCATTTTGAAGTCCCTAAGTCTACCCTAGCTGATAGGCTGGCTGGGAAGAAAACACGTTCCCAAACCCACGAAATGGCTCAAATTCTTTCAAACGCAGAAGAAAATACTCTTGTACGATGGATTTCACGACTTACCATCACTGGATTCCCTGCTACACCTATGTTGGTGAAGGAAATGGCCGACGAAATTCGTCTTCGACGCGTTCGGGTCGCGTCATCTCGAAATCCTACCTCGACAGAAATTCCACCTATAGGCCACGAATGGATCTATAGATTCCAAAAACGACATCCAGAACTTAAAACATGCTATTCACGTCAATTAGAGTCTAATCGGGCTAAAGAAGCAACTCCGGAGAATATTCAGGCTTGGTTTGACGCGTTTCGCACGCGTCTCATTGAGCGAAAGTATGAATTAGATGATATGTATAATATGGATGAAACCGGATTTGGAGTTGGAAGTACTCAAAGTACGCGCATTATAGTCGATTCTACTCAGAAATCGAATTGGAAAGTTACAGCTGGCAAGCAAGAATGGATAACTGCATTTGAATGTGTCAATGCAGCTGGAAATGCTCTATCACCTATGGTCATTTTCAAGGCTCAGAATACGAATTCTGCATGGATTCCAAAGGACACACCTCAAAGCTGGCAGTTCTCTACTAGTACAAATGGATGGACCTCAAATAGCCATGGATTAGAATGGTTAAAAAGGGTTTTCGAACCAGAATCCAAGAAAGTGTCAGGTGACCGACCTCGACTTTTGATCATGGATGGCCATTCAAGCCATATTACAGGTAGCTTTATTGCTTTCTGTATAGATAATGATATTGATTTACTTATATTACCTCCTCATTGCTCTCACTTGCTTCAGCCACTTGCTATTGCGGTGTATGGGCCAATGAAACGATATCATGCTTTAGAGGTCGATCGATATTCTCGAGCTGGTGTAAAGCGAATCCAAAGAGCTGAATGGGTAGAACTCTTTCAAAATATTAGAAAAAAAGCATTGAATTCTTCTAATATTAAAGCTGGCTGGAGAGGAGCTGGTTTAGTACCTTTTGCCCCACGAAAAGTACTCGATTCATTACCATTTAACTCCTCCCAGCAACCTTCTACTCCACAAATGAGAACCCCCAATCAAGACCTAGACTTGTCTATACTCAGGAGTTCTCCTCCAGATGGAACAGAACTAAGGCAAGCAAATCAGATCTTTAATACAGCTCTAGCAAGCAGTGGTTCTCCTGCATCGCCAACTCGTCGATATGCCAAGAGAATGACTAGGCTTGTAGAATCTCAAAATGCTGAGATAGCCCTACTTCGGAAACAGCTCTCTGATGCTCAGGAGGTAATTGAGACTCGAAAGAAAAGAACTAAAGGCAAAAGAGTCAAATTACAAGGTCAATTTGTCTTTAGTACTAAGGAAGTATTGAAAATGGTACGTGAGGCGGAGGAAAAACCGAAGGAGAAAAAGCCACGAGGACGGCCACGCAAACGCCTAATTGAAGAATCAGAAGAAGATATTGAAGAAGAAGAGCTAGAGAATAGTTCAAGTGATTCGGAATTGGAATTGGAGGATTGTGTGGCTCGTAGAACAAGATCGCGTGTAGAATAATTGAAAAAGTGTCCGAGTTCCCCATACGTTACGTTATTGATAATTCTTTTCTTTTTTCAAAATAATGATTAATTATTAAAATAAGAATATTGAAAAAGGCCTAATTTTGATGTATTTTCAAATGACTCATTCACTGATATGACTCACTCACTGATAAACCACGTTATATATAGTTGAAGTTAACCCTTAAACACCAGGCCCGTAGTATTCTCTCTAAAATACCGAACGATGAGTCATTCTGCCCCCCGTCAAAATGAAAGCAGGACTCTAAAATACCAACGTTAAAATACCACTTGTTTGAGAAGCTCATCCAGCCTCTTAAAAGAAAGCAAAAAAATGATAGAAGTACAATAACAAAGCAGAAAATGAGTAATGAAGTAGTGAGAGTAAAGATTTATATAAATAAGAATGTGTTTCCTTTGTATATAAAGCTTCGTATTCAACTCAAATAGCAATTCAATTAATTAGTTACTATTTAGTATGAACCCAATTGTCCAATATCCTGCTTAACTGCTTCAATATATAACCCCGATGTCCTTTTACCACTTCCACGTGAGTAGAAGACCGCCGATGTAACAATTAGTCTCTTTCAGTTCTCAAGATTGGTTATTCCTCTATAAATTCAGTGCTCGATGGTATATACCAATTTGCTTCTATATACAGTGACCATTCGTCTAACCTGGACTTGATCCTTTCAATAGTACTAAGAACAAGTCTACCTCGGAGAAAATGGGACCGGAAGATTGGGAATGGTTCAGTACCAAGGATGTGCAGGAAAGGTCAGAGTGGCCTGTAGTGGCGCCTCGCTAATGTTCTGCATCACCGTTTCTTCTAGCTCTGCTATCTCTTCTTTGACCTTCCTGTCTAATGACTCCTCGAAATCAGCTGACTGTTCGTCCATCTCTCTACGGAGTGTGTCCATTATTCGTGACTCGGCCTGCCCAACGAGTTCCACTATCTCCTTCTTATGGGCGGCAAGTGCATCATCGAAACGCCGTTCAAGGGCCGACAGGCGCGATTGTAGAAGATCCTCTATGTCGATTGGGCGTTGTGATTTCTGCTCTTGATCTATCTCGGGACTGCTGCCTTGACGAAGACGCTTTTTGCCTTTGCCGGGGTCAAGGTAGACAGGGGCAGAGCCTGACGCTTCGTATTTTGGAGGATGATCGTGCACTTTACAGCCAATATCATCGTCGTCGCCCGCAGTCCTAGATTCCAGGCTGTCTCCCTCAATTATCTTGCCCCCTTGACCCTGGTACAATGTAGCCGCACTCGCAAACGCAACGATGCTACCAGCTAATGGCTCGGAGACAGCTGCGCAGAACTGCCGTATCCGTGCAGCAGACAGAGTCCGTGGCGGTACGGCAGCGTACACGGTCCACGACATCTGTCTAGCCAAATGAAAAAAGGAGGCGAGGATAGTCCCTGACGCTTTGTTCCTGGGTTCGAGTGGCGTAGGTGGCAGCACCAGGGCCGGCGGTCTAGACAGCGTAAATACCAGTGCTATAGTATCATTTCCCAATATCTTGTCTACGGGCTCTGCTTCAAAAGACAGCTGCTGAATGCGTTCAGGGTAGATATGGATGAAGATGTTGGTCCTGCCGTCGCGACGGGGACCAGGTGCTTGCTTGAGCTGAACAGAGGCGCGCAATTTGAAGAAGGCTTTGTTGGAAGACAGCACCCAGTGAAAGTCGAAGAGCAAGCCTGACAAGCGCTGCCCTCTCCCCCACGACGCAAGAGCAGAGATCTTGGTCACGTCGATTTTCTTAGGCCATGTTGGTTCGATGTGTCCCAGAGAAGGCGCGCCAGAGCTGCTACTTTTGGGCGACAGAGACTGGGAAGCACGAGTACTAGGAGACGCAGTCTCGATGTTTTCGTTTCGCGATGGGGATCGATCGAGGCGTGCTTGGTCAGGGCTTTGCGCGGTCTGGTAAGCCTGTTCGATGTCGAGCTTTGGGTTGAGTTTAGGCGTGTTCGGATTCATCGCGGTGCCAAACGTAATCGATCGAGAGGAGGGTGAGGACGTGGGATCGGTGGTAGAGGAGCATTCTGCAGTACTGGCGGTCATAGTGACTGGTTTCTTATACTATCAACTGTCAGTTCAAACGACTACTTACAGCAAGCCTGGGCGTGGTAAGCCCGTCAAGACGGTCCCGCTAGGCCAGCCCCGTCTCGCGCTAGAGCTGTGCTAAGTGATGGGAGTCGGTTTTGTTTGTAGATTAACCAAACGGTCATGGGATCGATGCTTCGGTCGTTTTCATTCCTGTACGCCAAGCCTAGCCACAATACACTCTATATGACGAGCTCCAGTGTTGCAAGATGCACCAGCACCCAGGGTCTTCCGTCGTCCGTAGAGCGACGGGTAGAAGCCTGTCAAAAGTCGGTGCTGGCCGCGAGACACTAGTCGTCGGGAGTATTGTGGGCTGTAGGCAGGCGGTACACATTTACCTGCTGTCGCGGTAGATACCTCGGAACTACCTTTGGGTCGGCTGGGATAGAATAAAAAGTGATGCTGATGGAGTGTGGTCTGCAACGGTGGTGATAATGATAGAGATGTGGAGTGCACAAGACAAAGTACACCCGTCCTTTAGGCAGCATGATTAGCTAATCGATGGGCAAGGACTAACCGGCTAGGGAGGTGGTCTGTGCATAGTGGAATGACTTGAAGTAAAAGTTATTACGGATATTGATGTGGGGTCGGCGTCGAGCCGGTCATTATTCCGATATTAAAGGGCTTTATAGTATATAGTATTACGAGGATATAGTTACTAAGCCGAGTATAACCTAGACTAATAAAAGAGAACTATTAATATAGTTTATTAGTACATATATTATATTAATATGTATACAACTTTTATCTTAATTTATACCTTCAAACCTTCATTATTTAATAATAATTAAATCGATTAATTAATACTATTCAAAATCTAATAATTTCAAATCTATTATATTATAATCTATCTTTCTATATTTATTATAATATTAAATAAACAATGTTTTATTAGAATTCGTTCCTTTTCAATACTTATTATATTGAATCTAAATATTAATCTTCTATTAAAATAATATATTAAAAGCCTTTTATTTAATAAATACTCTTTTTTAATATTATTAAGTTTCTTATATAACGTAGTTTATTAGTACGTACATTATATTAATATATATTTAATAACAATTGAATTAATTAATTAAAACTATTCAGAATCTAATATTTTAGAATCTATTATATTATTTTAATAGATTCTTACATTATAATTGTTGTTTTTAATAAATATTAATTAAATCACTTAATATTATTATAATATTAAGGGAACTAATTATAATAATAAAATAATAAA